>NW_024630947.1:0-3620 GCF_008729295.1 Plectropomus leopardus
TTAAAGTCAAACCACAAGTTATTTCCCTTTATTACATTTCGTGACTGTGGCAAAGAAACGTACCCCCCAAAAAAACTGAACGAAATCTGTTCCTAAATATTGTGATTATATATTGAAGATGATGTTACAAATATATGTACAAAACAACACGTTTACACTTTTCTTTTCAAGTTACAGCTTTTTTCAGGTAATTGACTTATTCTTATTTATTGTTGTATTTATTGCTTATTCTCAAATAAATTTGATGGTATTTCTTTGTTTGATTTTTGTTTTTGTTTTTCCCCATGCTTTTGCCAAAAAAACACACACATGCCAATTTGCTGAGGTTTCAGAGGGTTAATGAGGTCAGTGTTTTGATCCTGTTTGGATCATTTCGACTTGACGAAGATCCAGTCGGGAGCAAAACACTTTCATCATTAACCCTTTGAAAACTGGAGCCACATCACTTTTCTTGTGCTGCTTTCAGACGCCTTTCACAATATTTAACCCTTTGACCTCAAAGAAAATTGGTGCGATTTCTTTCAAAAACATGGAGAAAAAGGCAATGAGCAACTTGATAAGAAATGTTCCACAAATTTAGAAAATTATTTTGAAAAAGCTGGAGAAAAATTATACCTATAATGATCAGAATTACATGTTTAAAAATTATTATAATTTTTAAAGCTCTTGTCATTTCCTTGTGTGTTTTCATAACTTTCTTTTTTCACTTATTTTTTGTTTGTTGTTTTTGTTTTTTTACTAATTTTCTTAGTAAACTTTTTACTAAGTTCTTTCTTTAAGTTTTGGGTCGTTTGCTCTTTTGTTGCTCGTCGCCTTCTTCCCATGTTTTTGAAATCAATCGAGCCATTTTGCTCCGGCTTTTAAAGGGTTAAACTTGCATGGCCTGAGTGTGCAGGCGAATCAGATAATTATGTGACAGAACTTGCACTTAACCCTTTAAACACATGCAGGTTTATCATCACTGCCAAACTAACTTAAAGCAGAGAAAAATATTTTTAAAATACATTAAAAATCACTTTCATTCATCCTCTCTATGCGGTGCGCTGCTTGGACCATTTTTTGCACATTTCTGCACAAAACTACAAATTCTAAAAACTAAAAGCCCAAAATTGCACAGCTCTTTCATTTTTAATTCAGGTATATTGTACATATTGTTACAGGGCTTACACACACACACACACACACACACACATATATACACATATATATTTATTGTTATTTACTTTTAATGCACTAACTCCAAAGTAAAGTCCCTGCATGTGAAAGCGTCCTCAGCAGTAAACCCGACTCATCTGTCCGTCGGTGTTTTGATCAAACGTTCGTCTGTCGCCCTGAATGACAGAAAAAAAGTGAACTCAGACTGCTGGTTTCTATCTGACATTAAACTACACTAAATACTACTGCTTCATCTGGAAAAACACACACACACACACAGATAATTATATCATAACACACACGGTGAGCTGCAGCCGTCTGTATTAACTATACAAACCATTTATATTAAAGGGACAGTACAACATTTCGGGAGTCAGATGAAAAAACAGATTTTTTTCGTTTCATCTGTTTTATTTATTTTAATTTTTTCAGTTGTTATTTTTTTACTAATATATTTTGATATTTTCTCATTTCTTAAGTGTAATAAATTTATTCATATTATATATTTTCCTAAGTGTCTTACCATCATTTTAGGATATTTTAGCAGGTTTTCCTTTCAGTAAGTGGGATTTGGGTTTTTTTTTTTTTTAATATTACAAGTTTTCCATTTTTGGTGGCCGGACACTGGTGGTGTGAACGTGCACGGATCACTCTAATGACTCTGAGACACACAAACGTCCGGGCCTCTAAATGTTTCCTAACCTGAGTGTCATAAAGCTTCAGATAAAGTGCAGACACCTTACAGTAACTTCAAGTTCATGCAGAAAGTGACCCCCCCCCCCCCCCCCCCCCCCCTGCCCACCCACACGCACACGCACACACACACACTCTGTGCATGCTTCAGATCCATCCACTCCTCACGAAAAGTTCTGAATCAGCTGCTCTGTTGATCATCTGTTGATCAACAGCAGAAAATTTCCCACAAATTGCAAGAAATGAGTAAAATGCATTTCTTTATTTTTCCGTCTCTTCGTGTTCTTTGTTTTGTTCGTATGTCTGTGTCTGTTTGTCCAGGCTCTTTAAATATATTCATTATATTCATCTAATTAATATATATATCGGTCATTACTTGTTTGCTTTTTACGTTCAGATTTTTTAAACTACTAATTTCTTGCACATTTTGGAGTAATTTCTTGTGCAGCGAGCAGCAGCGGCAGCAGCTTTGTGCAGGAAACGAGGGTGAAAGTGTTAAAGGGAAACTCTGACTTTGGTCTAAAAAAGTGTTTTTCCTGACTGAGCTTCTCTCTCCTCTTCGGTTCATTTGTCCTTCCAGCAGGAATCTGGATTCGTGTTTAATCGTCCAAAAGCTCCACAAATGAAAACAGTTTGTGCGTCATTGCAAACGTGACGTTATTCAGTTTAAAGAAGAAGCCTTCACGTTTACACGTTTCTCAAATTAAATGTGAATTAATTAACTTTTCTTTTGTCTTTGAAAAATGAACTCGTGTGTCACATTTTCGAAGAAACAAACGGTCCGAATGTTCGCCCTGATCGGAGCCTCTGACGCTGTGAAAGAAATCACTGTTATTATTCATTATTACGTGCAGCAGAACTTTCACACGTGAAAGAAAGCTGTGAAATATTTGAGGTTTGAAAATGATGAAAAGACGCTTCATGTGACAAAATCAGATTTTTTCTGAAAACCTGGATGTGTCTCTGTCAGCAGTATTTGGTTTGACCGTTCTGGGTCACCGTAGAAACGTGGCGGTGCAACATGGCGATCTCCGTCGATATAAACGCCTCATTCAGAGGAATCAAAAACACGAGCGTTCTGACTGTCAGCTGATTCGACACTAAAGAAAACACTCGGGAGCGTTGGGCGTGACGCGGCGTCAGACAGGAAACAGTATGGTCGCTCTTCCTCCCAGCGACGCGGATGAGTCGCCCGCTGAGCCGCGCGTGAAAAAAAGTGCAAATAAGAAGCAGAAAAGTTGCATCATCTCATCAGATCGTTGTCATGGTAATGGCAGAGGCACCAGCACGTCCACGTAGCTGACGGGGAGGAGTCCTGAGCGACCGCCCAGCGCGCCCTCGTACCAGTTGGCGTCGACCCGACCAGTGAGGACGATGACGTCGCCCTCGCTGAAGCTCAGCTCGCCATCGTGGCTCCGCTGGAAGGAATACAGCGCCCGGCAACAGGGACGGTCCACCACCAGCTGACTGTCCCCTGGAGGATAGACAGACAGAGACAGACAGAAACAGACAGAAACAGAGAGACATACGCAGAGACATACAGGGAGACAGACAGAGACACACAGAGACAGACAGACAGACAGACAGACAGAAAGACAGAGACAGGGAGACAGACATTAATAAAGGTTGTCTTAGGTTGTTTTAGGACATTTCTAAGATTTAAGGACATTTCTAAGACTTTAGGACATTTCTAAGATTTAAGGACATTTCTAAGATTTAAGGACATTTCTAAGACTTTAGGACATTTCTAAGATTTAAGGACATTTCTAAGA
>NW_024630948.1:0-1074 GCF_008729295.1 Plectropomus leopardus
AAAAAAAACACAACAATGAATTATTTTCAATATTCTAGATCACAGCCTGAGATATGTCAGTGATTAGAAGCAATATTGATTTTTTGTAAATACATTGTTATTTTTTTGCAGTGTCAGATACTCACGTTCACACCTCTGCACACAAAATGCACCTTTCAGCCATGAAAGATATTCTACATTAATATTATTTTATACATTCATTGAGTTTAGTTTTTAACCAACATCAGTCCTAATCATAAATATCAAAGATTAGTTTATTTTCAGAATTTTAACCCTTTAAATGCCCGTTTTTTTTTTCATCATGCCACTATGTTTTTAGATGACAAAAAACAAACCCACAAAAAATGAATTATTTTCAATATACAACATGGATCACAGCCTGGGAAATGTTTTTAGATTAAAAAAAACCCAAACACATAAACAGTTAATTATTTTCAGTATACTACATGCTGGGTGGTATAATTATACATGTATGTATGAAGTATTATCACAGTCTGGATTATTAATGATGAGCAGAAACACTGATTGTGACAGCGCTGCTTATTTTCTCCAGATGCCAAATCAGGTGAAAATAGTAAAAATTAAATGTGCTAAAAACAGTCTGTAAAAATAGATGTTTGCTGCATTACATCACTGTTGTTCACGTGGTTATGAAACGGTTAAATGGTTCATGCATTAATTCTGATGCTGATTCTCAGATGCTCCGTGGTGTGGCGTGAAAAACACTCACGCAGGCTCCAAATATGTGAAAACTACATTTCCCACAAAGAAGAAGTGGGAGGCGGGTCACTGTCTGAAGGACCGAAACGAGCCCTGTCACATCATGTGAGTGAAGTTTGGGTTTTTTTTTAACCCATCGTGAACGCGAACAGCTGATGTTCAGATTTCACTGTTTTTCTCCTCAGACAAGTTTTAGAGGTGATGGCGGCGGCGAGGGACGAGGACGCGCTGGAGCTCGCCAACACCGTCTACAACAACACCATCAAAGTGTTCTTCAGCTGACCATCAAAGCCTCAGGAGACTGATCTGTGTGTGTGTGTGTGTGTGTGTGTGTGTGTGTGTGTGTGTGTGTGT
>NW_024630949.1:0-4204 GCF_008729295.1 Plectropomus leopardus
ATAGGTTTTGTGAAATTGAAACAGGATTTTGAGCTAAAAGAAACCTAAAAGTTTTCTCTCAGTTGAATTCACAAGAGACAAAATGTCCAAAGTTAGCAGAGTCCAACTCTGAGCTTCAGTACTAACACAGTAAATACTGTCCTGTACAAATACTGTAAAAGCACCCAATACACACCGTATATATACTGCACTGTATCTGTACAGTGCAGTATATATACGGTGTGTATTCAGTGTACTGGTGTGTGTGTGTGTGTCGACAGGCAGAGTTTGTTCCTACCTGAGAGAATAATGAGGCTCAAAAATCAACCGGGGACAAAAACAACCGATGAAATCAGACGAGACAATCAGACTGACGACCACGACACTGAAGGAGGAAGTGAGAACAGTAAAACACACAAACACACACACACACACACACACACACACACACACACGGTGTTTCAGTGTGATCAGAGGGCACTGAATTAGAAACACTTTTATTTTGGCGGTCACTCTGACACAGTAATGTGAAAACAGGAAACGACACGAAACAATAAAACCGCTTCTACAGAAAGGACGTGTGAACGTGTGTTTGAGTGTTTCAGCCCGTCACTGAGCGCGCTCTGTGTGACATCAAACCCCGATGATCTCTGCCGTGGTTACTGTCGCCGCCATCATGAAAATTACACACACTTCCCTAAATCCATCCCATTTCCTGTCAGCTCGACGGGCCGCGTTCATCCATACATGTCCATATGTCCATACATGTCCCCACAATGAAATCAAACCTTCGTCCCTGATCGAGGCTTTGGTCCTTCTGACGTCCGTCTCTTCTGATCTGCTCTCACGCTGATCCCAACTGTCAAACACCTAAAATCACACATTTAGAGTTTAGAGATAACAGCCCGTCTCTCAGCCTGTCTCTCAGCCTGTCTCCCTGTCTCTCAGCCTGTCTCCCTGTCTCTCAGCCTGTCTCCCTGTCTCTCAGCCCGTCTCTCAGCCTGTCTCCCTGTCTCTCAGCCCGTCTCTCAGCCTGTCTCCCTGTCTCTCAGCCTGTCTCCCTGTCTCTCAGCCCGTCTCTCAGCCTGTCTCCCTGTCTCTCAGCCCGTCTCTCAGCCTGTCTCCCTGTCTCTCAGCCCGTCTCTCAGCCTGTCTCTTGTGTTCAATATTTTGGGTCCTCCCTCGACACCACCTTTGACACCATGTTGTACCTGTCGTCCTCCCCCGTCCTCGTGTCCTCCCGTTCCCTCCGCTCCAGTCCATCCCACTGAGCTGAAACACTTGTCCCGGTATCTGAATCCGTTCTGTATGTTCAGCCGACTCTTGACCGATTATCAAAGAAACCCTTAAATTTGTGGTGCTCCAGTTTATATTCTTTATAAAAAATGTTTATGCGTCACTGTGTTTTTGTCACATTATCTCATTAATCACAGTAAAAAACGACCAGCCGGAGACGCTCCCTCCCTCACGTCCATCGTGTAGGAGTCTTCTTCGCTCTTTACTGTGTCTGGATTCTGTTCAGTTCATTTGTATTTTTACAGTCCCCGTCTTTTATCATTCGAGTGCACTAAATAAAAGTTGTAACACTGCTGTTTCTGCAGGAAACAATTAAAATCAAAACTGAAGAAAAAAAGGAAGTGGGCTGCAGGAGGAAACAGGAAGTGAGCAGCGGTCTCTTCTGATTAAGTCTCAATCTCTGAGCTGAGGTTTTTTTTATGTTTTTATTTTGTCACTCAGCTTCCTCTCTTGTTCCTGACAGACGATGAAACCTTCAGCAACGTTTTAAGGTAAATTCTGGGATAACTACATCTTTGTTAAGTCTCAAAGGCTCAAGGTCTCTTTGTTAGTATTTAAGGGAAAATGCTGACAGGAAATTTTGCGATCCAAAACAAGACATCACGGCAGAACTGATTTAAAGGACAATAAAACAAAATACATGTAAACAAGTATCATCTAGTAATGAAATAACATTCAATTATATTTAATACTGTTACCAGCATTATACATGTAACATCAACATTTTGTCTGATATAAAAAAATTCCCCAAAATACTTTTTACTATTTTTTAACTCACCAATAATCACCTCAGTGTGAAAACTAGAAATAATCATTTGCATAAGAAATTGAACTTTCACTCTATTTTACAGACTCTGGAGTGAAAACGAGCTTCTGTTTCTTGTCTGGAGCTAAAGTGGAAATAACAACGAACAAATAACTGAGAACAAGTTTGAAACATGTCAGTAACTTTTGATCAGCCACAAAACTCTTCCTGCAGATGATTGGCTCACAGAAAACGGTATCACCATAGATGCTCCCGATGGTGCCATTGGGCTCCTCCAAAACCGAGGCCACGGTCGAAAACCTGCTTTTGTTCGGGAAGGTTCCTCACTGAGGGAGATGGACCGAAGTACCTGAGCGGCTGCCGTGACAACAGCTGTCTGAATTCTCCTAATATGAAGGAAAGGTGCGTCGGTGCCTCCTTTACGACCTCCGTCGCTCTCATTTTCTGCCGCTGTCTCAGCAGGTGTTTGTCCTCCACTGTCAGCTGCAGGTCCGTGTCTTTGTCTGTGCAGTAATCGGCTAATGTCCTCTTTAAGTGTCCGGATGAACGTGGACACTTTAGCAGAAGCCATCAGAGCCATCGGAGATGACGGCTTTGAAAACTGCTACCTGCTGTTCACAGGTGGAGACGACTTGAGCTCCAAGTCGTTCGAAGATTTCATCGACGATGATCCAGCCGGTCCACTCCCACCATGGTCCAGAGGTTTGCAGGGAGACATCATGCGTAACATGAAAGTGGAGGACCAGATTAAGTCAAGAGCTGCTGGAGAAGAAAGACCACCTGAGAAGAGGTGAGTTATGATCCCGTACACAAGATTTAACGGCTGTGGATCAGCTGATCAGCTTCCCTGCCGAGCTTATCTGCTCATACAGAGCCAAAGTCATGACATCACTTCCTGTTCAGGCTTTGTTCCAGCGGCTTCTGATCCTCAAAAAAATCAGAACTTCTTTCATGTTTTTGAAAAGGTTTTTCCTGAAGATGAGTTTCTATACTCTCACATACATCAGCTCCACGGACAGAAGAACTGAAATACATTCATGTAAAAAGTAATGATGTACGTGATGTTTTTCCTTCAGCCGATCGTCCCAGGACGGACAGGAGGGTCATTCTGAGGAGGAGGGAAGAGTTCATCCGGAAACGCCATCCTGGGATCAGAGCAGTTCGAGTCCGGCTGCGACTTTGGTTCGGTCAGCAAAGAGAGCGTCTGTGGGTCAGCAGAGGTGCAGGGTCGTCGTGTCACGGCGGTCGACCCTCCGGGAATCACTAATGAAGTTCTGACTCCCAGAAAGCTGCACCTGTAGATCACGAAGTCTGCAGTCGAGGCCAGTCCAGGACCCCATGCCTTTGTCCTGGTGGCCAGATTAGGCCGAATCACCAAAGCAGACATCAAACTGTTTGAGATACTGCAGAAACTGTTTGGCAGTGAGGCCTGTAAGAACTCCATGGTGCTTTTCACTCGTGGATCCGAGCTAAAGGTCAGTCCATTGATCAGAAGATCCGGTCCGACGGTCATGTGTCAGATCTGGTCTCCAGGTGTGGTGGTAGATTCTGTGTGCTAACAGAAGAGAGCAGCTGCCCACCCAGACCCCCTGTCCGCACACTCGTGCACCAAAACCATAAATTCATTCAATACAAATCTTTATTTGCAAAAGTGAATATATCAGTGCATATCCATCATGGGTTTGTATGCAGGTAAATCTGTTTTTCTTTCCGCCCTTTTGTGTCAGATACACACAAAAAATAGTAATTATTGCGAGTACATTAAATATTTCTGATAAATGTCTCTTTTAAACATTTTAACTTTAAACATAAGCTTAAGCTATTGTGTGTCAGCACTTTAGCGTTTCTCAGAAAAGGTGTTTCATTTATGAAGCCAAAGTGATGATAGCAAAGAAAAAAAGATCCAGAGAGCACGAACCATCAGGGCTTTAACGCTCCACCGAACTGCATCGATATATCGATTAAATGAGTTAACATCGATGCAAAGTACGGCTGATAATAATAACAGCACTACTATTTCTCAAAGAGCTGAGCAGTTCGTTTTTCTGTCTCTGACTGTGCATCCAGTTTGTGTCCAGCAGGTGGAGCTGCAGCTGCATGCTGGGATAGTCTGTCCACTGGATTATACACAGATTATATATACAGATTATATACATAGTCTGT
>NW_024630950.1:0-3040 GCF_008729295.1 Plectropomus leopardus
GACAGATATATGAGAGGAGACGACGGGACGGACGCAGCGTTCAATTAAAAAAGCATTAGAGCGGGAAAACCAGAGGACGTGACGCCGGCCTCAAACCCGCCGATGCCACCATCGCTCTCTCGCAGCTCCTACATCGGCCTGTTTCTTCTCCTCTGACGTCATCACGTTAGAGCGTCAACAATTAGTTAATTTAATCAATTAACCGATCAACAGAAACATAACTGCCAACCATTCTGATAATCGATTAATCATGAAAGTGTTTTAGCCTCTCGCATTTCCATATTTCTGTTTTATTGATTTTTCAGCTTAATCAATTTTACTGATAAAACAAGACAAAACATTTTTCACTATTTAATGACTTTTTTTTTTCAGACAAAACAATTAAACAAAAAAAAATCACCAGCACATTAACCCTTTAAAAACCTAAATCGACTTCAGTTTCTCTGCAACATTCGGACGCCTTTGACAAGTGTTTAAAGCTGGTTTGAAAATTAGGAAAAGCTGGCAAGAAAATAAACTGAAATTATTGTTTAAAAAGAGACATACAGGGAGTGAAAAATATTTAAAAAAAAATATTCTGATAAAAATAGTTATTTAATTCTGTTTTATATTTAAAGTTAATTAACATTTGAAGCACTTTTTAAGCCATGTCCTTTTGGTTTGGTTTGGTTTTACCTTTGTTTTTTTTCCTTTTTGTGTGCTAATTTTCAGATAATTGTCCTGTAACTTTTTACAAATTCCCTGCTAATTTGGGGCAGTTTCTTGTGAAGTTGCTCATCTTTTTTTGCAATAGATTAAGCCAGTTTGCTGAGGGTATAAGAGGTTAATGGAGAATATCAATAATCGTTGGTTTCAGCACTAATTCTCAGTTCAGTGACTTAATTTCGTCTCTTATTTATGGAAATCTGATCAGAAACGAAAGAGCTTCAAGTTTAAAGTGCTGTAACAAACACATCCAAATAAACAACTAAAAAATATATGAAAACTCTGAAATTTTTACAAATATAAGAATCTTTATTATTTTATTTTTATGTATTATTATAATTTTGGGGGTCTGTGCTGAAGTAAAATTATTTTTTAATGGTTTTTGTTTAAGGTTTTTTGGAAACTTGGACTTCAATAAACAAAAATCAGCTATTTTCATGCATCATATATTGAGGAAACGGTATTCTTTTTACCCAGTTAAATATGAATTTCACTTCAAACACATCAAGAGCAGATTGATCTTCTATTAATATTCAAATATATCATAGATATTATTAATTTCAGTACATTAATAAAATGCACCAACTTTGCTTTTTATCCAGTTTGAGTTGTTTCTCATTAAATTTCCACAATAATTTTCTCCAAAATCTCCACATTTTAACACTTAGAAAAAAAAACTGTATGCGTTTTATTTTGTGTGCATTGTCCTGATTGGCTGATTGGCCGTCCAATCAGAGAGCAGCTCTCTAACGAGTCGTCTGATGAGCTTCTGATCAATCACCTCCTCGCTGTAATTAATGCAGCTATCCCATTGGTTCCCGTCCTGCCATCACACCTGCCAGGTCCTCTGTGTGTGTGTGTGTGTGTGTGTGTGTGTGTGTGTGTGTGTGTGTCTCCAGCTGTGTGTGCAGACTCCCTGTTTTTATGTGAACAGCTGGCAGGTCTCTCTGTTGTTTTCATATTGTGTTTCGGGGGGAGACTGCACATCTGTTTGTATGTGTGTGTGTGTGTGTGTGTGTGTGTGTGTGCTGCCTCGTTACCTTCCAGTCGTGTTGTTGTTCAGGTGAATTCACTCCATTATAAACACAACGAGCCGATTACAGCAGCTGTCTGTCAGTCTGTCGGTCGCTCTCCGCTCCTTTTGGACGTTACGCGGCGTCAGATTGAACACGTTATGTTTGATATTTAATGTCAGCTCTGATTCTTCGTTAAATAATTAACTAATTCTGCATTTTTGAGCATATTTGTGTTCATATTAATGTTTGCTCAGAGACGCCATTATTGCGGTGAAATGTTTCACAGAGATTTTTGAAAGCAAATGTTACATTTTTATAAATATTTTTTCTCTGTTTAAAGGGAAACTTTTTTCACTTTAACGGTCTGATCTCACAAATAACTTGCAGATAAAAGACATTTTGTGCAGTTCAGCTTAAAAGGAGCAGAAGCACACTTGTTTTTTAAGAAACGTCCTCACCAGAGCCTGAACTGAATAAATCCAAAGTGAAATGCTCCTGAGACAAATCTTTAGCTTTAAAATATGTTTTATATGTTCAGAAATGTTCTGAACCAGAGGTATGGTGTCTTGAGATCAGGTTAAAACCAATAAATAAATGTATAAGGAATTAATAAAATGAAGCTGGAATTTTTGTTTTTATGGAAGCAAAAAACTGCAGCGCAAAATGAGAAAATGTGAATAAAAATGAATCAAATCACAAAAACTTTTCCATCAGAGCGTCGGACAAAAAAGAGAAACAAACAGAGAAAGCTTAAAACGGTCCCACAGAGGAATGGTCTCTCTTTAAGTTTGTAGAGTTGCATCATTTTCACAACAAAACCACAACAAACAATTAAAAATAAAACTACAACGCAAGAAAAATGAGAAATAGAACAAGTAAAAACAAAATAACAAACTTATCTTACAGATGCCTCTGCTGAAGAACTCTTGTCAATCTTAATTTTAATGAATGAATAATAAACTCAGTGAGCCGCCGTCCATCCTCCGTAAATAAACCGATCTGAGAGGCTCTCTGTGCCACACGAGCACGAACACGAACTCAACGACTAAAAACCAAAAACTCAAAGAAACAGAACAATAAAGTCGAGAGTAGAGAGTCATTCACACGTCAAACTCTAGAGTCTGGACATGTGTGGCGTATTCACTTTCATTGAAAATCATTTCTCAGATTTTAGGACATTTGTGCGATTTTAGGACATTTCTCAGATTTTAGGATATTTCTTGGACTTTAGAACTTGTCTAAGATTTAATTTTCTAAGATTTTAGGACTAAAACTCTCAGGTTTTTTCTGTTTGTAACATTTTAGGAAGATTTGAGGAC
>NW_024630951.1:0-3169 GCF_008729295.1 Plectropomus leopardus
TGAGGCGGCGCAGCGACTGTTAGCGTGGACGGGCTGCTCTGACCTATATACAGCTGAATGTAAGCGTGAGTCTCTGCAGGCTTATAGCAGCTCACGGCCCGATGGAGACGGCGTGTCGGTGTGAGCTGAGGACACACACACACACGTAAAGACACACACATTCACATATGGAGACAGTCATGCACGCGTACACCCGGAGACGCCGACACGTGACGTGAGGACTCGCATATACACGGGAGGCTACATCAGACACTCGCGCACACATGCGCACAAGACTACACACACACACGTATAGATGAACACACGTGAAGGAGAGGAAGACACCTGTAAAAGGACACACACACACACAAATGTACACACAGATGCACACACACACACACACACACACACACGAGTGTACACACAGATGAACAAACACACATAAAAATGTACACACATACGCACATACAAATGTACACACACGTGCACACACACGCAGAGCGACGAGCTCATGCATGTTTTATTGACCCGACTCGTTCTCTTTCTACACCTCCTCTGTCTCGCCTCCTCTCATCCCTCCATCCTCCTCTCTATACCTCTGTACTCCTCCTTTCATCTCCCCCCTTTAATCTCCCTCCTCTCCTTTGTCTCGCCTCTCCTCCGTCTCTCCCTCGTTCACCTCCGCTGTCCTCCTCTGACCTCTCAGAGCAGAACAGATCGACCTGACGGGCTCCGAGGAGACGGCGCTCCCCAAATACTCCTTCCTCCCCTCCTTCCTCGCTGTGTCTGCTTCCTTTCCTCTCTTTTTTCTCTTTATCTCCTTCTCTCCTTTTATCTCTGTACATATACTTCCTCCTTATGTCTCCTTCCTTTCCTCCTTTTTTTCTCTTTATCTCCTTTCTTTACTCATTCCTTCTTTTGTGTCCATCCTCCTTATGTCTCCTTCCTCTTCTCCTTCCACCTCCTCCCTCTTCTCAGTTCTCGTTTTGTGTTCTCCCTCTCCTCCCCCGATCAGACGTCTCCTTTCTTTCTTTCTTATCATTATCTCCTTCTTCTCCTCATATGTGTTCCTCCTCTTTTCTCCTTGTGTGTCTTTCCTCTCCACCTTTTTCTCCGTATCTCCTCCCTCTCCTCCTGTTTCCTCCATACCTCCTCCCTCTCCTCCCTTCCTTCTTATCTTTTTATTATCTCCTTTCTCTCCTCCTCACCCCTTATGATACCTTCTCATTTTTTCCCCTCCTCTCCTTTCTCCTCCCACCATCTGTTCCCTTTTCCTTGCTCCCACTTCTCCTCTTCCTCTGTCCCCTCCTGACCTCCTCTCTTTACCTTTTGTCCTCCTGCTGCCCTCTACTCCTTATTTCTGTTCTTCCCACCACCTTCTCCTTCTGACCTTTTCTCCTTCCTCCATTTTTCCGAAAGCCTTGGTTTCTCCTCGTCTGTCACCTCCCCTCCTCACGCTCCTCCCCTCCATCCCTCCTCCTCTGCCTCTACCCCTGACCTCCTCCTGTTTACTTCCTCTTCACCTCTCCCTCACCTTTGCTCCTCCTCCTTTTCCTCCACTCACCACCTGTTCCTCTCTCCTTGCTCCCTCTTCTCCTCCTTCTCTCCACCCTCTGCTCCCTTCTTACCTCCTCTCTCCTCCTTTCCCCACATATTGTCCTCTTGCTGCCCTTTCTCCTTCTTTGTGACCTCCCTCCCTCCCTCTCCTCTTCCCTTTACCTCCTCCTACTGACTTTCTCTCCTTCCTCCATTGTTTTCCTAAATCCTCTCCTCCTCCTCGTCTCATCCCAAATCTCCCTTTTCTTTGTCTCCTCCTCTCCTCATGCTCCTTCTCTCATTCCCTGCTCCTCCTCTACCCCCTGACCTCCTGTTTCTTTCCTTCACCTCCACTTACCCCCTGTTCCTCCTTTCTTGTTCCCACTTCTCTTCTTCTCCATCCTCTGCTCCCTCCTGACCTCTTCTTTCCACCTTTCGTCACCTTTGCGCCTCCTCTCTGTTGCTACCTATTTTTTACCTCCTTTACCTTTGTCTCCTCCTCTACCCCCTGACCTCCTCCTCTTTCTTTGCTCTTCGCCTCTCCCTCACCTCCGCTTCTCCTCCTCTTCCTCTACTCACCACCCGTTCCTCTCTCCTTGCTCCCACTTCTCTTCCTCCTCTCCATCCTCTGCCCCCTCCTGGCCTCCTCTCTCCCTATTTTCTCCTCCTCCTTCCTGTTGTCTTTTTTGTTCACCTCCTTTGCTCCTCCCTCATGACCTCTCCTCTTACCCTCCTTTCTCTCACTCTCGTCCCCTTCTCCTCCCTCTTGTCAATCTCCTTCCTCCTTCCTCTTTGACCTCCCTCCCTCTCCTCCTTCTGACTTTCTTCTCTTTCTCATTCTTTCCTAAATCCTCACCTCCTCCTCTTCTTCGTTCTCCTTTTCTTTGTCTCCTCTTCTCATGCTCCCTCTCTCCTTCCCTCCACCTCCTCTACCCCCTGACCTACTCCTTTTTCATTTTTTTCACCTCTCCCTTACCTCTGCTCCTCCTCCTCTTCCTCCCCTCACCACCTGTTCCTCTCTCCTTGCTCCCACTTCTCCTCCTCCTCTCCATCCTCTGCCCCCTCCTGACCTCCTCTCCCATCCTTCTCTCCTCCTAACTGTTGTCGCCTCTTGTGTCTTTTTTTTATTTCACCTCCTCCGCCCGCTCCCCCTTTCCTGACCTCTCCTCTCAGTCTCCTTTCTCTCACTCTCGTCCCCTCCTCCTCCTCCTCCTCCTCCCTCCTGACCTCCTCCTCCCCCTCCTCTTCTCCCTAATTAGCACCTGAGCATACAGGCCTGGTTAATATTCGGCGGCGAGGCGCTGCGACGGCAGAAGGGCACCTCGCCGTCTCTCCTGCGCTGCTGTTGCCATGGTAACGCCATGGAAATGAAGCACCGCCGCTCTCCCTCCGTCTCTATCTCTCTCTCTGTCTCTCTTTACTAATTTTTTTGCCCCCCACCTCCTCCACCTCCCTTCTCCCCCCACCCCCTTTCACTTTTTAATGAGTCACTGCATCCATTAAATTTTAGGGTGGAGGGATGGCAGGGGGAGTCACGAGGGCAGAGCGGCGTGCTCCGAGACAGAAAAATTTAACGGGTTGAGAGGGAAAAAAAAAGTTTTATCTCTCCGGAAAAAAAGTCAATATTTGTTAAGATGTAGAGCCATTGTGAGGC
>NW_024630952.1:0-1935 GCF_008729295.1 Plectropomus leopardus
ATTATTGCACTTTTTTTCAGGTAATTTCCTGGGGGTTTGTGCTAATATTCAGGTATTACAAATGTATCTAGGATAGATGGACAGATTTATTGTTGATATTATTATTATTATCATTAATATTTTTTTAAGCACTTTAACCCAAGGTCTAACATTTTAACTTTTCATTCATTTTTTGCTTATTTTTGCATCATTACTTGTAAAGTTGCTCTTTGCTTTTTCCTGTTTTTGAAAAAAAAGAGGTTTCAGTTTTCAAAGGGTTAATGTCTGATCTTCTCCGCGCTGCCGCCTGAATAATAATAATAATGATCACGGTGTCGGATGATTATTATGGGATGTTATGAATGGATGGAGGCTGAGTGATTGATACAGACCTCCTCGGTGTGATCAAATATTGATAGAAATATATCGATCAGAAGGATCGGTGACTCCTACCCGTCTGCTCGGGTTGCTTTTCTTCATCCTGTCCGCCGCTCCGCTCCGGGGCTCACCGGAGAATCACGCCGACCGACGGGGAGGAAGTTCGGCCCGGCCCGGCGGGAGGTTCGGCCCGGCCCCTGTAGCTCGGTGCCCGGTGGATGTTGGTGTCGGTGTCGGTGTGTCCGTTAGTCCGCCCGGTTCCTCCTCAGCTCCGCGTCTGTTGTCTGAACAGAGAGAGCATCCTCCCCGCGTGTGTGCGTGTGTGTGTGTGTGTGAGAGAGAGAGAGAGTGTGTGTGTGTGTGTGTGTGTAGAGGCAGATGCTCTCTCGCACTCAACATGCATGCGCGCGCTCTGACACGCGGATGACGCGCACTTTAGCCTATATTCTGGTAAAAGGAGCGCGACACCGCCATCTAGCGACACACACACACACACACACACACACACACACACACACACACACCTGAAACAAAGAGCCAGGATCGATCAGTGTATTACACGGGCGGATCATGAGACAATGGGCCCCTGGGCTCAGATAGTCTGAGGGCCCCACCTCCCCTCTAATCCCAGCACACAGACTCAGTGGTTTGCTTGGGTTTCAAAGGGTTAAACATAACAAACAGAGATGAACAACAAGAAACAAAACAAAGACTTTTTGGAAATAAAAATAAAAATTTAAAAAAGCAACAATTTAACTGACAAGCTACAGAAATCAGCACTACATCACCGGACAGAAACATAAATGTACAAAACCCTTTAATGGACACAAAGATGTTCAAAATATAATATATAATAATATATATACATGAGTGCAGACCTACACACTCATATATATTTACACACATATATACTGCATATACACATTATACTGTGTGTTTTGCGTAAAGCTTCTGAGACATGAACAACTCCCCTCAGAGACGACATGGTAGGTCATGAGAAGACAGTCAGGACAGCGTTGGTAGATGTCTGCTCGTCCCTGGTCGACATACGGAGACACCTGACCGTCCAACTCCTGGACAGCAGAGAAAAATAAGAGATTCAGAGACAAAGACGAACGATCTCATTCTGAATTCGCAAAAAGCAGTCAGTCAGTGCTTCCGACATACGAGCGTGACGCCGAAAGCCACCTTCCACGTCCAACCAGGACGCAGTAAACACTCACAGTTCAGTTCAGAGCTTTTACCGTCCCTCAAGGGGACATTTAGTCTGCAGTTGGTGGTTCAAACAATTTAAAAAATACAAAAAAACAGCCACATAGTGAATTACAGCAGCACAAAACCAAACTGATTAATCTGAGTAATTTTAACTGGTTCAAAGTAATCCAAACTTGATTCAGAGTAATCCCAATCAACAGTAAAATCAAACAGGATCTGTGCTGTTGTTTCTGTCTTACGCCACATTCCTCTCCACGAGCAGCAGCGTTCAGTTAATGCTTGGAGCTGGTGTTGTTCGTCAGGAGCTCCGCCCCTTACGGGTAATCTGCAATAGATGCTGTTGTCTCTGCCTGCTTCCCTCAG
>NW_024630953.1:0-2352 GCF_008729295.1 Plectropomus leopardus
ATGAAATACAGTGAGGTGTAGTGTATGGACCAGAGTAAGAACACCAGAGAGAAGTGGTGAGATGTAAAATGCTAAAATCGTGACCAGAGCGCTAAAAAAAAGCCAGAAACTCAAAGCAAACAGGGGAAGCTAGTCTGCTGGGTTTTGCCCTTCTGTAAAATATTTAGAGCAGCTGTAGCAACACAGCTCTCTGCAGCCAGATGTCTTCATCAGTGTGTTTATGGATCATTTATTGACTATGATTGACTTCCTTGCATTTTTGTTCAGTAAAACACTATATTTATTCAAATTAACAACAAAAATGTCCTATCAAACTTCTTGTAGTGAAAGTCCCTCTAAGTATGAGCTCACGTCTACATTTCATGTTCATTGTTGTACTTAACTACAAGTTCATATTTTGATATTTGTTTATGGCACTATTGTAATTAATGCACCACAAAAGACAATAAGGTATAGGTGTACACTCTTATGTGATTTAAAAATAATATCTTTGAGAATCAGAGCTTATTTGCATTTGGACGAGCTCAAGCTGCCTCAAAATACTGACTTCCTCACTCACAGGGTGCGAGCAGGAAGAGTCAAGACTTGTATTTCTGCAGTATTTTAGTCATTTCGTATCGAGCTTCAAATAGTAAGTCTGTTTGCTGTAACATCACAACAGGAAGCAGGGAAGAGCGCTGCAGCTCTGCTGAAATTTACAAATGATCAGAATTTTAGAATAACTGTTTCTCCGTTTAAACTGCAGCCTCGTTGGGTAAGGTCAAACGTCACTGCTTTTATGATCGTGTGTTTTTATATTGATGCTTTTCATAAATTCCAGTGAAAAATACATAATGAAATGTATTTGCTCGGTTTTGGTGTCTCACTCTGGATCATTTTGTTTTTTAACTGTTGTCAATCACTAATTACTGTTTTAACACAGTAACATGGTTTTACAGGGAGCGATCCTGATTTGCATGTGTGAATCTGAGAATGCTGCTTAAAATATTGAAAAGTCCCTTTTTGTCAGATCCAGGTGATGAGTGTTATTACAGTCCGGTCTGTGAAAATGGTGACGGCCAACATGTTACTGAGTGTCCTCTTTATTTCAGGTGAGCTGTTTTTTCGCTCACTTTTATTTGGAGACGTTACTTTTTTCCAGTCATTCATGTCCAGACTGCAAAGTGTTTGACATCGTTAAAAGGACAAAGGACCAAACATGCTGCTGCTAAACTGTAGTTTGTGCATAATGAACTTTTTGTTTATGCAGATTTTGCTTCATATCATTTTCACCATGAGTCTGTTTTACAGGTGCTTTGGCTGCTTGTTCTGAAGTGTCAGCCCTGTTCATTACAACACCAGAGCAGATGGAAGCACTGAGCGGATCCTGTCTGCAAATCCCGTGTAACTTTAGTGCTGCCACAGATAGGCAAGAGAAATTTGATGGTACAAGAGCAACATTTGGAGTGTGGCACCAAAATGAAGCTGTCGTTTTCAACAGCAGTAAGAAAGATAACAGTTATCCAATACAGATTACTGGAAACCTGCGTCAGAACAACTGCACCACTTTATTTTCCAGTTTAAGCACAGATCACAGAGGCACATACTCCTTCAGAATTGAGAACAGGCCATTCCTTGCAACAGCTGTTTGTGATCCTCTTCAGATAATAGTTGAAGGTAAGTGGTATTTTGTTTTATCAGTCTATGATGTTATCGTATGGAATAAAGGTGATATCATTTGCAGTTTTGGCCTTAACGGCACTTTCTCATTTTCATTTTGCCACTAATTTAAATTCTGCGAATATATACTGAGTCTATTGTAACAGTTTTGCATGAAAATGGTCAAATATGGGAAACTGAAAAAAGCACAAACTCTTATTCACTTTTTATAAAATCTGTGTTTGATTTGAAACCACAGATGTTCCTCCGAGGCCCAAAATTAAGATCTCAGGTGATCTGAAGGAGAATGAGTTTGTCACTATAACCTGCTCAGCGTCCACTCCCTGTCCACACTCCCCTCCTAAACTCACCTGGACTCTCACTCAAGACCCTCACAACACAACTGAGGAGAACAAAGATCGAACCCTAACAACTAAAATCAAGACAACCATCATTCTGTCAGACCAACATGATGGAGTCAACTTCAGCTGTTCTGCCTCATATCCTGTGGAGGGAGGAAACTATAAGACAGCAGAGGAAGAACTGACTCTCAGTGTTTCATGTAAGACAAACAGTGATTGTTATCACCTCGTGATGATTCATGAGATGTTGGCTGATTTTAATGAATAAAGTTAATGTCATGTTTTCCTCAGATGCTCCTAAGGATACCTCAGTGTCCATCAGTCCACCAGGTTTGGTGTCAGCAGGTAGCTG
>NW_024630954.1:0-1484 GCF_008729295.1 Plectropomus leopardus
ACATCCTCTGTGTTGAACACGATCTCACTGACAAAACCCAGCATCTCTCCCTTTTTTAGTTCGGGCATAAAGAAGGTATTTATCTTCCTGCAGGTGAGACATGAAGCAGATGATGAGAAACAAAGTTTTCTTTGGGCGTCCATATCTTCCATGAGGGATCTGAACATTACAGCACTTCTGCAGGGAGACATCAACTGAAGATGCTTGAAATGAAATGTCTTGGAAACAATTCAATTCATGGCTTTGGAAATTTGTTCTTTATGACTTTAGTTTTAGTATCTGTATCAACAGAGTTAACAAACATGTCTTTGTCAAAATGTTCATTTGTCCAATATCGGTTCTCATTTCCAACTTGTCAAATTCTGCCTCTTTGTCAGTGATTTTGGTGTCAGATACTGGTGCAAAAACACACCTTTTGCAGCAGCATGATACGTCACCAGGCAGATAACACTACCGGATGGCACCTTTTGTGGTGGTATGATATGCCACTGGAAGGTGTCAGTTTGAAATGCTGTAGTAATGTAATTCACGAAGACATAAAGTTCCTGAAGAGCAGGTGCACTGGGAAGTGGATGGGTCCAATAAACCCTGGACTTTATCCCTCAACCCATTGTTAGTGTCCTGTGTGAATATTTACCATTTT
Source organism: Plectropomus leopardus (assembly GCF_008729295.1). Lineage (NCBI taxonomy): Eukaryota > Metazoa > Chordata > Actinopteri > Perciformes > Serranidae > Plectropomus > Plectropomus leopardus. Next base: position 644 of record NW_024630954.1, read on the forward strand.
TTTTTCTAAACCTAACCACATGCTTTTGATGCACAAGAAAGTAACGTAAATAGGAGGTGTTGTAAGTTAATATTGAAAAAGATAATTTTCTTCTAACAAAAAGAAACAGAAGTGAAAAGATGAAAAGACATAATGCACTAAACCAGCATAAACTGACACACCACTGCTGAACATCAGCAACACATGCAGGAGGGTACCTGAGGCATCATATGTTGACATGAAGAGCACTGACCAAGTGGTGATATTTGGAGTTGGAATGAGATTGTGTTGAAATAGCAACATGCCAGCAATGTGTCTGACCACAACTTTGGGTGCAGGAACATTTGCTGACCGTTACAATGACAATTGTGTCAGTCTGAAACTATCTATGACAGTTGGTCACAATAAAGTAACAAGAGAAAGACAGAGGCATACTGGTCATGATATTTCTCCTTCATCTTGAGAAGTTCGGCTGTCTTTATGTTAATGGTGACAGATGAAACTTCTTGTTCACTTTGTGCTCCTGCACTGACTTTAGCTGAAGCCACTTCAACACCTCCTTGTACGCCGGCGCTCACAGACCTCTGGCCACTGAACTTGTAATCCTTGATGACGGTTCTTTCTGGAAAGAATGGCTGATACTTTCAGTCCAGTATTGACAGGTGGAGATTGTATTTTGTGTGCAAATGTGAACATACCTGAAAAACCAGAGAAGTCAGCGAATGCTGGGACAAGATCTCCAAGACTGAGACTCATCACCTCATAATCATCAGAAAAAAAGCCCTTCTTCTTTTTGACCAGTGTCAGGAGATCCACCTTCTGGACTAAATTCGGTTGGTAGATGAGGGTTTTTTTTGGTTCC
>NW_024630955.1:0-4343 GCF_008729295.1 Plectropomus leopardus
GGTTGTAATTTAAACATTAGACGATGTCCCTAAAATGCTGCCACCAGAGTCCCACACTTCACACAACACGTGTCCCCAGTGTTGACACAAACCGTTCGTTGTTTGTCCTGACGTGGTTGTCTCCGTGTCTCCACAGCGTGTAGCTGCGACCCGGCCGGCTCTCTGCAGGGCGGACTGTGCGACTCGCACACTGACGTGGCGGCTGGGATGATCTCGGGCCAGTGTCGCTGCAAAGCCAACGTGGAGGGCGAGCGCTGCGACCACTGCAGACGGGGACACCACGGACTGGGACAGGGGCCCCACGGCTGCCTGCGTACGTCCAGAAAAAGTTCATTTAAAATATACATTCAGTCATTTTTATTATTGTTTTTTTTCACAGTTTGCTGCTGTATTTTTTCTAGATTTCAAAGGGTTAATTTAAATAATAAGACTAATCTTTATTCATGAAGCACACTTTAAAACAAAGTTACATAGTATATAGCTTTACTAAATTAAAAATGATAGTGAATGATTAAAAAGGATTTTAAAATAATAATAATATACTTAATTAATATAGAGCTTTTTAAAACAAAGGTAGAAAGTGTTTTGCAAAAATAAAAAATGACAGAAAATGACAAAAACTTTTCAACTAAAGAGTACCTGATATTCCCTTTGGCTGTCACTAAGAGTTTTACCACTTAAAACTCCTCAAACCTCAAATATGGTCCATTAAAAACTCAATAACAATACAAATATATCTTCCAGTTAATTATCCCCTTAAAACCACATTACGGGAACAATAGTTTCGCCATCATTAAAGCTAATTTTTGGAATTTTAAATTGGTTTTGAAGTGATTTAATTTCACAGTAAAAAAAATTGACACATTGACTCACAGAGCAGATAAACTTGAGTCTGGCGCAGCTGAGTGTGTCGTTCGTTGTTGTGTGTGTGTGTGTGTGTGTGTGTGTGTTTCGACAGCTTGTACCTGTAACCCGCTGGGCACGCTGCCGGGAGGAAACACCTGCGACCCCGACACAGGAAGGTGCTTCTGCAAGCGGCTGGTGGACGGACACGACTGCGATCAGTGTCTGGTGAGCAAACCGAGCCGTCACACACGCAAAAACTCAAGCTGACAACCTGCTGCCATTTCAAATAAAAACGATGAAGAAAAAACGTCTTTGGCAATAAAAGGTTTCCCGGTATCTTCTTTTAAAATATCATCTTTCCCAACGTTCAGATTTTTTATTTTTATTTAATTTTTTACATTTTTTCAAACACAAATTGACATCTCTTTTTTTCATGTTCAGCTCAAACATTATTAACATTTTTATACTTTTATAGGAAAAATGTTTTTGTGTTTTTTATCACATAAAATGATCTTTTATTACTTTATTTAAATTCTTTTAATACATTTTATTTTTTTTTCGGGGGGGGGGGGAGATTCATTGCCCTTTTCCAACATTGTGCAACAACGATGGTGCACGTAAATTTCCTATTAAATGCAAAATGAAATTCGACAAAAACATGATTCCTGCAATGGATTTAGTGTGTGCGTGTTTCATGTGTGTGTCCTCTGCTGTGTCCCCTGCAGCCGCAGCACTGGGGTTTGTCCAACGACATGGACGGCTGCAGACCATGTGACTGCGATCAGGGCGGAGCCGTCAACAACAAGTACGATCAAAGATCTTTGAATGAACACTAATGAAGTTTTACAGATTACAGCGTGCAGTTTTATTTAATATTTTCTGGATATTATGTAACAATAACTGCAGAGAAGGACTGAAACTAACTACAACAATTAATCAATAATCCAATAATCGGTAGTCACATTTAATCGATTAATGCAAAGCTGTTAAAATATACGCAAAATGTTGCTGTGAGCTTTGATTAAGGAGAAAAGACATTTGCTATTGTTTGGAATAAGCAGAGTTTTTATGGTTCATTCGAGTAATCGATTAAGGAAAGTGCTTTCAATTAGCAACCATAACTCTCTGAAACCGGGATAGATGTCACGTTTAGTGCTGTGTACAGAAACCTATCAACGGTATTTACACTTTTGAACAATATTGGTTTAAATGTTTTTTGGCAAACATGGAAAGAAAGGTAATAAACTTGGCAAGAAGTGCTTTGCAAACTGCAACAAATTAGTAGATTCAGAAAATTATTTTTAAAAAAAGGTAGAAAAAAATGTCTAGAATATTATACTCACAGTTATTATATTTATATATTTAAAATTGTGTTGCAGAATTATTTGTATTTTTTAAGCACCTTTTTTTTAAAGTAATTTTCTAGTGTGTTTTTGTTTTGACTTTCCCCTTTTTTTGCTTTACTATCATGTAATTTTTTTTTAAAATGTTATTTTCATTTTTATTTTTTACTTTTTTTAAACATCTCTAATTTTTTTGTTTTGTTTGTTTTGTTTTTGGAAGATAATAAGCCTTGTAGTAAGTAACTTAAATTGAATTGGACATTTTATCGAGGAAATGTAGCAGAGTAAAAATGAAAGTTGACAGAATTATAAAATGTCAGGTATCGTACAGATGCTCCCAAAAATACTAAGCATTGTAACAAATATTGGGACTTCTTCACTGCTGTTATTTATCTGCATATTTATAAAAACGCAGCAAAACGAGAAAAAAACGGTGCTAAATCTCTGGTGCCGTCCACAGCTGCGACCCTCAGTCCGGTCAGTGCGTGTGCAGGGAGCACATGTTCGGACGCCGCTGCGATAAGGTCGAGTCCGGCTTCTACTTCATCTCCCTGGATCACTACACCTACGAGGCCGAGGACGCCAAGCACGGACCCGTGAGTGTCGTTTTCATTCTCCCGCCTCGCCGTTCACCGCCATTATGCGTAAACGACTCTGTGTCTGTGTGTGTCTGTGTGTGTGTCAGGGTGTGACGGTGGTGCCCCGGCCGTACCCGCTGGATCGCAGTCCCACCTGGACCGGGATGGGCTTCGTTAACGTGCCGGAGGGCGCCTACTTAGACTTCACCATCGACAACATCCCCGAGTCCATGGACTACGACGTCCTCATTCGCTACGAGCCTCAGGTATCAAACACACACACATATATATATATAAAAATCTTCCTGTCCGTGACGTTTCAAACATGCTGTGTTTTTTTGTCCATATTGTGAGTTAAATGTGTTTTGTCCTGCTTTTACTGATTTTGTTTTTTTATTCTGTATGTTTTGCTGACTTTAATTGATTTTACTTTTTCGGTCATACTGATTTCATTTTATTCAAGTTTAAAAGGTCATTTTGGTCTTTTTCAACCCTTTCAATTTTTTCAAATGTTTGGCAGTTTTTCATGAAAAAATGTAAAATAGCGATCGCACCCTTTGAGAATAAAACCTGTGCGTCTGTGTGTGTTTTCAGCTGCCGGATCAGTGGGAGAAGGTGAACGTCCGAGTGCAGCGTCCCGTCTTCAGCCCTCCAGATTACTCGGCTCACTGCAGCAACTCCATCCAGAGCGGAGACGAGCAGTCCAGCTCTCTCCCACCTGGATCCAGGTGACCACACCAGGAAAACCCATGCACATCAGCATTTCCAGGCCTGGAAAAGTTTTAGAAAACTAAATACTTTTGGAAGTGTTTGTAAAAGTTGGTGAATTTTGTTTCACCCATCTGTATAATAACACATGATGTGTTCAAGAACAGTGGAAAATTTAAAAATCCAACAATAGTTTCTGTTTTTACAGTTTCTGGCTGATAAATTGCCGAAATATTTGCCCACCTTTTAAAAAAAAAATCAAAAATTAAATTTAAATTTTTCAATTTTTCTTTAAAAATTGCCAATTTTTAAAATGTTTTTAAACTATTTTTTTCTTTTTAAATTGCCCAAGATGTTTAATGGGCAATTTATGTTTATGTGATAACGTTGATGTGATAATTGGTTTCATTTGTGGAAATTTTTAAAGAAATAAAAACACCTAAAATTGAAGAAGAAAAAAAGAGAAAGAATTCGCCTACATTTTCTTGAACATTGGCCAAAAATTCTTAAAGAAATTAAAGAAAAAAGGTTGTTGTTTTTTAAAAAAGTTTTTTCATATGTAGTTTTGATTTTAGTTTGAGATGACCGCTGAAAAACCTGCACATCACGACACGCTGTGTCTGTGTGTTTCAGACACGTGTTGCTGGTGAATCCGGTGTGTTTGGAGAAAGGACTGAACTACACGATCCGTCTCATGCTGCCGCTCTACTCGTCAGTCAGCGAGATCCAGAGCCCGTACACGCTCATCGACTCCGTACGAAAGCTTCATCCCTTAACCCTTAACGTTCTCTTTTTTCATGACGCATAAATGCATGTTTATATATATATGTATACATATACATACATATTCCCCTATTAGAGATGGGTG
>NW_024630956.1:0-4196 GCF_008729295.1 Plectropomus leopardus
GCTGGAAAGTCTTGCATGCTGCGAAAGAACGATCTGGCGACGAGTGTGTGTGCTGAAGAGGCTTATGTCCTGTACTGATTGCTGATGGGCTGCAGCTGAGAGGTGAGTGAGACGGGGTGGCAGAGGAGGTGGGTGTGGCTAGCAGGTAGAGAGGGTGAGTGGAAAAACACTGGCAGAGTGGCAGGAGGTGGATGAGAGGCAGGAACCGTGACAATAAAAGTTAAAACTATTTTCAATTTTTCAGCTCAAGTCGCGAAGTTGCACTGCTCGTCAACATCAACTTTGGCCACAGTCACACTCCTTGTGGGAGCCATTTGGAGACAAGACTCTGATGCAAATTCAAAAAACGCACTGCAGGAATTGCATGATGCCACCAGCAACAACATGCCCATGGAACTGGAGTGAATTTTCATAGTAGCTGCTGATGTTAATCAACTAATCCTTAAACTCCAAAGTAGTAGCAGGATGAGTAACAAAAGTTATTTTGGTTTTTAAGCTTGTTTTAAAAATGACCAATAAATCTACCTTCTACCTTCCACAGGAACTCCCAGCTGTTTTTCCAGATGGGCATTCAAGGTGTTTTTGGAGTGGTCCTGCCTGGCACGATGAGTCTAGGTGTGATTGGTCCCTTCCTGCCAAAGTAGTCCATCGGATGTAATAGTAAATCATAAGGATGTACTTGTCTATACTTAGTTACCTGTCCAACATCCACAATTGAGTTTAACTTCCCTTATTTTCAAATAATTGGTATCAGCCTGTAAGTGTTTTTAATGTGTTTATCTTATAGCTTCATACAACAGCTTAGAGGTCATTTCTTTTATAAATAACTTTCATCTCCAACCCTTTTGTCCTCCTGAAGATTTACAGTCCTCACTAGCTTAGAAAAATGAGTGTGTTGTCTTCTAAACTCACTATGTTCCATGTTTACTTGATTGTTAACGGATAAAGCCTCTCACCTGCTCAGAGAGCGAGGTAGATTAAGAAATAATGTCGGTTGGCATCAAATTTGTTGTGATAAAACTAAACAAGACTTTATACGGCATCTGTAGAGAAAAATCAATCACAGCCACCATTCCCTGACACTAATTTGCTTTAGTTCAATTTGAAAATTAACAGAGCTGAGTTTGGCCCGGCCCACTGGACCAGCTGCCAAAACATTTTTCCCCACCTATTCACTTTATGATGTGCTATTTCCATCTCTCGAAAAGTCCGAAGTGGAGGAGGAAAATTGTTGGAACTATTGTGGCTTTACAGCTTTTCTCAGTTTTTGACTGCCTTACACTAAATCAAGTCAATTTAACTTTTACTTCTTCTTTTTCCTGTAATGTTGGCATTAAACATGCTGAAATCCATCCATCCATTCATCCATCCATCCATCCATCCATCCATCCATCTATTTTCTTCCGCTTATCCGGGTTCGGGTCGCAGGGGCAGCAGCCTAAGCAGGGAAGCCCAGACTTCCCTCTCCCCGGCAACTTCGTCCAGCTCTTCCCGGGGGATCCCGAGGTGTTCCCAGGCCAGCTGTGAGACATAGTCTCTCCAGTGTGTCCTGGGTCTTCCCCGGGGCCTCCTACTGGTGGGACATGCCCTGAACACCTCACCAGGGAGGCGTCCTGGAGACATCCTAATTAGATGCCCGAGCTACCTAATCTGGCTCTTCTCAACGCGGAGGAGCAGTGGCTCTACTCCGAGCTCTCACCAAGCTTCTCACCCTATCTCTAAGGGAGAGCCCAGCCACCCTATGGAGGAAGCTCATTTCAGCCGCTTGTACCCGCGATCTTGTTCTTTCAGTTACTACCCAAAGCTTGTGACCATAGGTGAGGGTAGGAACGAAAATCGACCGGTAAATCGAGAGCTTTGCCTTTCGGCCCAGCTCCCTCTTCACCACAACAGATCGGTGCAGAGTCTGCATTACTGCAGACGCTGCACTGATCTGCCTGTCAATCTCCCGCTCCATCCTTCCTTCACTTGTGAACAAGACTCTGAGGTACTTAAACTCCTCCACGATCTGGAGGGGGCACTCCACCCTTTTCTGTCCGAGAACCATGGCCTCGGATTTGGAGGTGCTGATTCTCATCCCGGCCGCTTCACACTCGGCTGCGAACCGATCCAGTGAGAGCTGGAGGTCACGGCCTGATGAAGCCAACAGGACCACATCATCTGCAAAGAGCAGAGACCCAATCCTGAGGTCACCAAACCGGACCCCCTCAACACCCTGGCTGCGCCTAGAAATTCTGTCCATAAAAGTTATCAACAGAATCGGTGACAAAGGGCAGCCCTGGCGGAGTCCAACCCTCACCGGAAACAAGTTCTACTTACTGCTGGTCATACAGGGAACGGACAGCCCGTATCAGGGGGTCCAAAACCCCATATTTCCGGAGAACCCCCCACAGGACTCCCCGAGGGACACGATTGAATGCCTTCTCCAAGTCCACAAACACATGTGGACTGGTTTGGCAAATTCCCATGCACCCTCAAGGACCCTGCCAAGGGTCCAGAGCTGGTCCACAGTTCCATGACCGGGATGAAAACCGCATTGCTCCTCCTGAATCCGGGGTTCGACTATCCGGCGGACCCCCCTCTCTAGTACCCCCTGAATAGACCTTACCAGGGAGGCTATAATCTAATTATGATACTCTCTAGTTTTTGGTAACACTTTAAAATAACCGTCATTATACAACCAGTAGTTCTGACCAAGCAATTTGATTGGTCCATAAGACATTTGAAATACTCCACCATTTCTTAAACACCAGTCTTGAAGAAATCATATGATTATATTGTACCATTTCAGGCAGGAGGACAAGAGGCACTTTAGAACAGTATCAATAAGTATCAATTTCAAGATTACTGAGACCGGTTTCGACACCACTTTCAGAGGGTCTCAGTTTTGACTCTGTTTTTTTTAATTGAGACCGGTCGAGACCACAACCATACTTGCCAAACCTCAGAATTTTCCCGGGACACTACCACTTTTTACTGCCCTCTCTCGCTTTCCTCCTGGCATCACATCTCTCCCGTAATTCTCCTGATTTAGACCATAATCTCAATGGGTCATGTCTGCCCCAAGATACCAAAGAGGGAAATTTGACCCCCCAAAAAATTGTCAGTCATCAACACAAGTTGCAGCTTGTGTGTTCTGAGTACGCACTGTCTGTGGTGCACAGCCCTTACCACTGTGTTCTGTGTTTTACTGAACATCCAACATGCAGCAGCTGGTTAAACAGTAAATACTGAAAATGCACAGAAATTTTTTTTGCACGTGCCTGAATACAGACTGTGTGCCAGCTATCTGTGCATTTGGATACCATTTAGATACCAGAATGCAGCTCGGGCACATTCCTGTCCTAACCAAAGTAACTGAGCCCAAGAGATTCATTTGACTATTTTCAACAAATTAAAAAGGCTGGCCTAATAAAAACAAATAACATATTTTGCTGATCACACGGCTGATCGATAGATCGCAGCAGAGTGACAATGCAGCACAGTGACACAGGTAGGACAAGCAGCAGTTTTTCCTCAGAGGGTCAAAACCAAACGTTCAGCATGGAAAGTGAGTTCTTCAGACTACGACAGAAAATTTTGTTTTAGTCTCAGTTTCAGTCAGACTTTAGTAGGAATCCTTTATAAATACAATGACACATTGCTCATCCAGCTGCTCTCCACTGCTTTTGTTGTTATCAGGGGCAGATTTAGTGATTTGGGGCCTAGTGCCCCATTCTAACTGCCTTGCTTTGATTTCACCCATTCACTAACTGGGAATGATAGTGGGCTACTGGCAGCTGTCAAAGTCATGCTGTTCTTTATCCCCTCAGTGTAACTGATTTAGACTAGTGTAGGTGTGTGTGTGTGTGTGTGTGTGTGTGTGTTTATATACATATACATATACATATACATATATACACACTTTATGGACAAAAGTATTGGGCCACACCTCTTAATCATTTACTTTGGGTGTTTCATTCAGTCCCCTTGCCACAGGTGTATACAACCAAGCACCTGATCATGCATGCTGCCTTTAAAAACATTTGTTTTAACAGTTTTTATTATTTTAAATTTGCAACAGGTACAAACATACAAACAGATCCGTCCCACCCCACCCCACCATCACTACAACAAAGACCCTACAAATCCAACAACAAACAGACAAACAATATACAGACAATATAAAAAACAAACAGAAAAAAAGTTCTACATAA
>NW_024630957.1:0-1288 GCF_008729295.1 Plectropomus leopardus
TGGCTTCATTTTTTTAGCCGTGGAGGTTTCCACTTGGTTGAAAGCCAGTATCGCAGTGAAATATGGTCTAAATATTACTGATTAATAAATGTCTCCAAATAATAGGTGAAAAACTTAAACTCTTGAACATAATTTGAACATATTTTCACATAACCATTGTTACACTCCTTTTAAACTAAAATCAAATGCTCACTGTGTCTGCGGTCAGTCCCTTTCCATTAGAAGTTAATGTTGCCTTTTTCTTATTTGTAGTTGTTGCAGATGTATTTTCTGATTTGCTGTTGTGTTTTCTTTATTGCGGTTGAGTTTTCTGATTTGCAGTTGTGTTTTTTATTTGCTGTTGTGTTTTCTGATTTGCTGTTGTGTTTTTTATTTGCTGTTGTGTTTTTTATTTGCTGTTGTGTTTTCTGATTTGCTGTTGTGTTTTTTTATTATTTGCTGTTGTGTTTTTTATTTGCTGTTGTGTTTTCTGATTTGCTGTTGTGTTTTCTGATTTGCTGTTGTCTTTTGTGATTTTTAATTCTGCATTGCAGGATGAGGATGTTGCATCTCTATTACACAGCACCATATTCTATACTCCATGTTGCTGTACGCCAAACGGCATTTTTTTCCTTCTTGTTTGCATATCACTTCTCTGTGACGTTATTCACTCCCTTCATCCATCCAGTCTCTATGTTGCCCCTCCTCACTATTTTCAACACGTGCTCCTCCCAGCTTGTCAGATGGTGCCGCTGAGTCAGTGACCTTCTGCATCTTCTTATGACAATTTAGGTATCCTTCTGTATCTGCTGTTTACACTCCAAGATGCTGTTACCATGATGTCAACAAATGCACATGGTGGGATGAAGCAGCATGGTCCTTATGTTTACACAACAGCACATGGCAACCAACACAGACTGTGACGATGATTAGGATTTGGCAACAAAGTCACCGACAGTTTAAGCAAAAGAGGCACATTGTAAGGTCGGTAAAAACAAAAAAACATAAAACAACCTTGCATCCACACAGAAATCAAACTCCAGACTCTACTTGAAAGTCAGTTGTTTTTGGGATCCATCTACCTTTCGTCCTTCCTGCCTGCCCTATAAGCACACTTGTACACCTTATATTATGTTATCAGCAGCATCATTTCCTGATTCTGGCCTCAGTGTTTCATTTGTAACACTTCTGGAGTAGTTACAGTATACTAGGACCAATGCTAGGTTCGACTACTAGAGCAGTGATAGATGTAAGGAGCATTAATAACCACAGACCAGAGAATAAGTTTAAATTGCCGGCTTATTATTTT
>NW_024630958.1:0-4840 GCF_008729295.1 Plectropomus leopardus
TTGTGTTTGTGTTGTGTCTTTTTCTAGTATTTTGGGTCTCTTTGAGGTAGTCATTTTACTTCTCTTTGTTGTTGTTTATTGCATCTTTGAGGTTATTTTGTGTCTTTTTTTGGTCATTTTGCATGACTGTTTTCATTTCATGTCTCATTGTGGATGTATTGCATCTTTTTGTAGTTGATTGTCTCTATTTGAGGTTATTTTGTGTCTTTATTTTAGTCATTTTGTATCTCTTTGGAGTTGTTTTGTGTCTCCTTGTTGTGTAGTTTGAGTCTCTTTGAGGTAATTTTGGGTCTTTTTTATTAATGATGTGTCTCTTTAAGCTTATTTGATGTCTTCGTTTGGTTGTTTGGTGTCTTTTTTTCCTCATTGTGTGTCACTTTGTCGTTGTTTTGTGGTTGTTTGTGGTTGTTTCGTGCAGAAAGTCTCAGACTGAGAGAGTTTTTCTTCGAGAGCAAACATCACTGAAGCATTGTTTGATTATCTCTGCCATCTCTGAACTCCTTCCAGCTGCCTTCAGGCACAAAATGTAGCTGCTCCTGTCCGGTTTTCCAGGTTTCTGTGCGATGGGATCAACTTCAGGTCAGGTGCCATTTCTCAAGGATCCTTCGCCAGCCGATGATTTTGGAGTCTTTCATTTCTGGTCAGAAGCTTTGAGCTCCGCCCTCCAGGCTGCTTCCCTCTCATTTAATATGCCGTGTGTCTGAGGGAGCGCCGAGTAAATCCATGCTCCTTTATCTGACCTGTCACTCCTCCATCTCCCATCCAATTTTTTCTTTCATCCTTTTCTCTTAACTCGCTCAGAGTATTCCCTATAAGTAAGTACATCTTTATCACAATCACAACCCCGCACCTCTTTTTGCTTGTTTTCTGTCGATCGCTGATATTTCATTCTGTTTCATCATGAGTCGGTCGGCTCGAGGCTTTCGCACGCCTCAAAAGTACATCTTTGCAGGGAAAACTTGTTCACTGCAGAACCTCACCGATCTACAGAAGAAATGAGTCTGAGAAGTCGATTTAGCTCCTGCACACGAGCTCCGGCTCTGCGCTGTGTGTCCAACCCAATCACCTTTAAAAATGTTGGTACTGCACGCTGTTAAATTTGTTTTTTTATGAAGCGGTTAAGTTAAAACTTTACATTTATTTCTGTTGGGGCACAAAAACCACTTGTTCGTGGCTCGGAAAACATCATGTTTGTGCTTTAAATTCCCTTATGTTATAGCACTATCCCCACAGGACACACAGTGATGTTTTAGTAAAAAAAACACACTAAAAAACTCAAAAAACTGTGTTTAATGCCATTATCCTGTCAGGAAATGCAGTGATACCTCCATGAAAAACAACAGCTTTTAGTGACATTATTCTGGCATATGTCATATGTCTGCTAACGCAGTGATTTCTCGTGTGGCACCACCTCAGCAGGACACATAACGATGTCTTGGTAAAAAACAGCCGATTTTTATGTCACAGTTCTGTTTGGAAAACATAGGTGTCCCAGTAAAATAACACCCGCTTTTGTTCCCAATATCCCGGCAAAAAATGAAACATAAAACAAACACTTTTGGTGCCGCTAACCCGGCAGGAAACATAACGATGTCGTAGTAGAAAACTAGCTTTTCGTGGCACAATCCTGACAGGAAACACGGAAATATAGCACTGATCTGGCAAATGTTTCGGTAAAAAACAGCTACTTTGGGTCGCAGTATCATAGAAGGATAAGTAGCAGTATCTCAGTAAATAAATACTTTGTGACACAATACTGACTGGAAAACTGTGATGTCCTGGTAAAAAAAACAAATATTTTTTGTGTCTCTATCCTTGCAGAATTTGCAGCAATGTCTCGTGAAAAACTTCAGAAACAAAGCAATAAACTACTGCTTTTCATGACGTTGTATGTCACTAAAAAACACCCTGGAAAAATGGTGACCGGTCGCCAAAACACAACTAGTTTTTGTTGTTTGTTGGTCCTGAACGGGCGATTCTGGATATCGTAACATCATGATATGAAACAAATGTTGTTTTTTCCTGATTTTAAAGTCTGCAGTAAAGTGATGAAATTCTCTAAACTATCAGACTGTTCTACTTGTTCTAATACTCGCGCACTTAAGTCATTAAATCCACATTATTGATGATAATCAAAAATGTCATTGTGTTAATATTTCGTCCAAGTACGAACAGTCATCCCTATAATATTGTCACAGTGTCAATATCTACGAATTTTGTCATATTGTGACATTTGATTTTGTTGCCAGCATTTATGAAGCTTTTGAGGAGATTTAAAATATTGTGATATAGCCGAAAAATATCGTTAGATTATTTCAAGGCCACGCCCCCCAGCTCTAGCAGCTCATATCTGACGTCACTTCAGAAACGTTGATATGAAACGTACAAACGTATTAGTGGTTTGCCGAAATGCACGATGCCGTCATTTTCTCCTGTTGACCGGGCTGATGTGTGTCTCTGTGTGTGTGTGCTGACAGAGTGTGACCCAGTTTAGCTGCTGACACTGTGACCTCTTCACCTGTGACTCACAGCGCGCCGACAACACGCATTAATCATAGATGTGCTACTTGTCAGAGTGTTTGTGTGCGTGAGCGTGTGTCACTTTTTGTACAATCGCAGCTGCATTTTGCTCTCGATGTTGACAGTAATGTGATTGGTCACATCTCACCATCGCTGCACACACACACACACACACACACACACACACACACACACACACACAGAAATTTTCTTTGGGTTTGTAGCTTTGCAGATCTCATTAATTAAACAGGGCAGGAGCAGATTTACACAGAAATCATTAATATTTACTGGAGAAACACTACACGGCCACTTCGTCTGCAAACTTGAAAAAGCGTTTACGAACATACGACGTTTGATTCGTTCATTAATACGTTCGGCTGCTGTGTTACAGCATTTCTCATCATTGCAAATGGATAAACAAGACCTAATGTCTACTTATGAATCAGTGCCAGCGTGTGTGTTCGTGTATTTATGTATGCTAAAGCGCACTCATTGGTCAAATCTGATGTCTGCAGTAATTATGAGCACGGCTGCGCTCGGCTCTGCTGATACATCACCCTAAAAAAAAAAAAAATCACAGTAATTGGTCCAGCAGTCAATTAGAGTCGGACTGTAATTAAGACTGAACTTTCATCCTGTCCAATTCATCTCTTTTCTTTCACTCGCTGGAGAGCTTTATTATAGACTTTGTGTGGAGGCAGCCGTCTGAGATCAACAGTTTTTGTAATCTATCTTTAATGCTGACTTTTCAAAGGGCGTCTGTGCTTTGATATTTTCCTCCTCATCAATTGTGAAGAGGCGAGAAAACCAGTATGTTTAAGAAACTCTTCCCCCGATATTACAATATTAATTAACCTTCCTTATCTTCTGTGTGAGTGCTGGAAACTCTTTCATTATCTCTGCCTCTGCGCACGCGGGCCGCACTGCTGTGAACATTTTCAAATCGGTTTATTATTAAGCAAAACACTGCACCAGATTACCAAACTTTACCAGGTGTCCCACATGACTCAGCAGCCGCTCCTAAGACGGACGTAATGACAGTGTCTCAACAGAAAGCCAGTCATTGCACCTGAGCTCTCTGTCCACTCTGAATGCTTTAAAGATGCACTTCTGTCACCTAATGTAAACAAAAGTAGCTATCAGCTGTGCGCTCAAAATCTTAACAGAGACATAAATACTTAAAAGATGAATAAATAACTTACTTGGCTAATAAAAGCATGCTGAAAACACAATAAAAATGATATCTATTATTATGTTTTTATCGTGTTTTTATTGTTTTGAGTGAATGCGAGCAGCTTACTGCATGATCTGTCTATCTATCTATTAAAGTAATCATGCTTAATATGAAAACACCCAAAGTTAGGCCTCACATCCAAACTTTTTGTTGGTTTGTTTGTTTGTTTTATTCCTTTAGCCCTTTCTTTCAAAAACACAATAATAAAGCAAAGAGCAACTTGAGAAGAAATAACCAAAAAATTCTCAAGAAATTAGTTAAAAAACAAAACAAAAAGAGCAAAAATTACCTGGAAAAAAGGGAAAAAGTACAAACAAACACAATATACATACAATATTTTCTGTAACATTCTTTAAGATATGTAATTATGGTCAATATACATACAATTGTAATAATTTCCCTAGCTTTTCTATTTTTCCCAATTTATTTCTTGCCTTTTCTTTTTATTTCAATTTTTATTTTTTATTTTTTATATCTTGCAATTTGCGGAACAATTTCTTCCAAGTTGCTCATTGCCTTTTTCCTCATGTTTTTGAAAGAAAAAACAACCAATTAGTTCAGGGTTAAAGGGTTAAATACTTGTGAAAAGCGTCTGCACATGAAGGTTTTTGAAGGCTAAGAGTTATTGTAATTCACAACAGCAGTAATAATAATTGTTTAATACTGTATACTATAACATATTCTGAAGTAATTATTGCATAAGAAGAAAATCTCATACCACTGCAGCCCTGTTGTGCGCACACACGCACACACACACACACACACACACACACACACACACACACACACACACACACACACAAACTGTCCTGGCGTGTGGTTACGCTCTCCAGAGTTGTGTCACGGTCACAAGCAACAAATGGTGTGTTTTCAGAGGACAGGAGGAGGATGAACGGAGGCAGTTTGGGGAGAGGTGAGGGAAAAGTGACACTTTATTTTTTTACTTTTTTACGAATTTGTTCAAGTGGACCGACTCGGAGAACTCTCAGAACCGACTCAGGGTCCATAAACATGTTCTGCTGTTTCTTATTCCTCTCCTGTCCCCTCTCTCTTCCCGCTCCTCCGTCATCATGCCATGAAAGCCCC
>NW_024630959.1:0-3451 GCF_008729295.1 Plectropomus leopardus
TAGTTCTGTATATGAGAGTATTTGTGGTGGCTGTGTCTCAGGCTCGTGCCATGCGCTCTCATGTTGTAGCTGTCACTCTTCAGTGTTCAGTGAGAGTAACTGCCAAAAAATCTGAGATGAAAGCAGCCACGACTCTCGGTGTTGTTGTTGTTGTGTTTCTAATATGTCTCTGTCCATACTTTTGTGTTACATTATCTGGTCAGGACACCTTACTCAATGCTCCATCTGCTGCCTTTGTGATCTGTTTGTTCTACTTTAACTCCTGTCTGAATCCTGTCATCTATGCCTTTTTTTACCCCTGGTTTAGAAAATCTATTAAGCTCATTGTCACACTGAAGATACTGCAGCTCGGCTCCTGTGAGGCCAACATGCTGTAGAGAGACTGTGTGTGAAGCCTTAAAATTAAACTTTTAGTATGAACAAAAAAATATACTGGACCATGGTGGTGAGAAATTTAATAAAAGACACGGTGAGTCCGGTGAATGATCGTTGTATAAACACAGCATAGTATGTGTCTTTACGCTGTATGTTACAATAAAATATTCTGACAAAAATGACTTTCAGTCCTACTGCAATAGTGAAGTTACTTGGGGTTTATTCATTAGTTTCATATAATGCTTGATTAACTGCACAGTTTCACATTGTCGTTGTGCTGGCTGTGCTCTCAAGAGCAGCTGACACTGTGTAATTAGAAATTGTCAGGACACAATCCCAACTTTTAGCTGTAATTTAAAGCTGTTTAAATCCACAAGAAGATAGGGGACTTTAGAGGATCGGTTTTTGATGCAGGACCAAAGTCTGTAAACCACAGACATCAGCAGGTACATGATATCTACCCTGCAGTGACCAACACATTCAACCGTATCTACATATCACACTCGAGGTATACTTCTGCATCTGCTCTTTACATTGCAGGATGCCGCTACTGTGATGTCAACAGCAGCACATGGTGGGATTATGCTGCATGAGCTTCTGTTTAGGGAACTACAGCACATGGCAACCTGTGCCAGGAAGTCAACAAACACAAAGGTTGGAACAGATGGTTAGGATTCGGCAAAGGATGCAAATAACAAAGTGTAGAAAAAAAACAATCAGACAGGAGGCAATCACAATACTACCGTATTAAAATCTGGAGTTAGTTGTACCCGTCCACCACCCCTTGCACCCACCTCACAAGGGGACCTTACACTGTTTATATCACGCCATTATCAGCGTTTTTTCAACCTAACGCTGTCCAGCAGCATATAATGCAGCGACGACTAGTGCCCTCCAGCCGTCGATCGGCATGTAATAACACTGCGATTGACTCTGTGCTGCCGTGTTGTCCGCTGACACCATCCTGTCATGTGGAAGCCCTCCTGCTTATTCTTGTTGGTTGCATTAGCTTAAGCAATCAGAATTTTTTTTGATTCTCTCCTGATTTGATAAGCCACATTTTAAAATTTACCCAGCACCGAAAGTAAATATAATTTTTGTTTTTAAGAAAACACCACAGGCACTATTTGACTGCATGTGTCATCAACTGGTGGCTAAAACTTCTACAGGTTATTTTCTTCAGAATTACCTGTTGGTGAGAAGGTGTTTCTCAGTGGAAAAATAAGTCTGTCAAGCATGTAAAGCAGGTTTTCACCTGCTAAATATAGACTCATATTGAGACCTGTTATACCTGTCAGTTAATAGATTAACCTCAACAAACTATTACACTCATTCCTTTACATCCCATACCTGAACGTCAGCCACTCGAGTGTTTACGTTTCCAAGTTTATTTTCTTATTAGCCTTTAAAAACAAGCCCTCAAGGCATTCTTGAGATATTGCTTTCACAAAAATGAGACAGATGTAAGTTCACAGTGACCTTAACCTTTGAATCTTAACCACCAAAATTTATTTTATCCTTGAGTCAAACTTTTGTGCAATTAAAAAAAATCAGCATTGATCAACAGTGAATAACTGGAGCTTTGGTTGGCCAGGGAACGGGGGCGACAACGTGCGTCTGCAGTTGAACACCGAAAGTGTCAGGCTCAGAGGACAGAGACATCTTGTGTCCCAGAGAGAGAGAAAGAGACACGGCGTATAAGCCAGTTATGCTGCCGACTGCTTGACAGCGGTTGTGGCACAGTTTGTACAATTAAAAACTTCAACAGTTACTCAGTACAATAATCTGTGTCCCGTGTTATAAAGTAGTTCAACTTCGTTATGCGTGTGAAATGATAAGTGTCCTCACTTATGGGGGCTACCATGTTTGCGTTCTGGTGCACACTGACATGAAAAATGACTTGACTCAGTTGATAAACCCTTTGATATCAGTCAAAATTATCATTCCTGTCAATGTGTGTGTGACAGCTGCAAAAGCAGGATCACGATAAACGGAGAGAGAAGAGGGGGGCTGAGCAGACTGACTCAAACTTTCGAGGTGTTTGGTTCAATTACCTTTCTATGTACTGTAATAGAAGAGCATACTAACTCCAACAAATCTAAGACTGAAGATGTATAGGCTTTTTTTTCTCACTAACAATGAAATGACGTTTGTCCTCTGCAAAAAAAAAAACAAAAAAACAAAACACAACGAATATCCAAACACATAATAGAAAACAGAATACTTCATCAACTAACAAATATCCAAATATCTGGGTCCAGCTCTAAAGATTTCACATTCACAAGAATGAGACTGATGAGGTCACAGTAGCCTTGATCTTTAACCTATAACCACCAAAATCTAATCTGTTCGTCCCTGAGCCCAAGTGGACATTTGGGCTAACTTTGAGGAAATTCCCTCAACCCTGTTCACAAGAGTGGGATTGATGGAAGAACATGTGGATGACATAATGCCCTTCAGCTATCTCCAGCGTGGAGGCATAAAAAGTGGACCAAGTGAACCCTCCCTGCTGATTTAGCCAATAATAGCTCTTTCATCACCCCTGAATTGTGTCTTAAGATTTCATGTCAGTGGCTGTGCGCCATGCTGGCCTCACAGGAGGCATTTAGCATCTCAAGTGATAGTAAAAGAGATCTGAGTCAAAGAAGTTTTCTGAGTAGCTTCACTGAATTGAATATAAAATAATAATTATATTTAAGACAACAATATTGTAACACACAAGGTAAAGGCAGGTATGATCTGCATGTAAGAGTTTTGGACACGCACAAACTAGAAACACAACAATAACAACACCGAGAGTCCTGGCTGCTTTCATCTCAGATTTCTTAGCAGTTACCTTCAACATGAGAGCGCATGACATGAGCCTGAGACACAGCCACCACAAATACTCTCATATACAGAACTATTATGACAGCGACAGGACCGAGAAAAGACAAAAACAGATCTGCAAAACCAGCGATGTAGTTGATGACAACCACACACTCTCCAGAGCAGCAATTAAACCTGCCGGGTTGCTCCAGGTTATCCATCAACATCAGACTGTGACAGACAGCAGAACATATCCAACATAGACAAA
>NW_024630960.1:0-3287 GCF_008729295.1 Plectropomus leopardus
TTTACAGTAATATAGTGTAGTTCAAAAATACAGTAAGGGAACTGTAAAAATACAGTACTTTGCTAGCAAAGCTGCTGCCAGTAAATTATTGTAAATTTACAGGGAAAAGTTTTACAGTGTGTGCAAGCATTAATATAATATTAAATGTGGATACCCAGCCAGTTCTCATTCCATAGTCATCAAATACTGATGTCACAGGGTGACTCTGGATGTAGCCTATGTGTGGCTGGCCTGGTGAAAGTGCTGTCTTGGGGTAGTTCCCACACTTTTGCGGGGATTAATCACCACTCCTGTTGGTGTTGAAGCAGGTGCTGAGTGGTGTGCTGCGCTCTCCCATGCTTTTAAGTTACAGACGGGCAGTCAAAGGGAGAGGATGGGGGTGCGCAGAAAGGTACCAGAGGCTGAACACGGAGTACAACAAGTGCACAAGGAGGACAGCAATCTACTATCGGCCTTTGAGGTCAGGCTACGGGACTGCAAGAAACCGGAGGTCGGCGTGCATCCACCAGAGCCGCGGGTCGAGCAGAGGTGAAGGAGGCCGGGGCATCGCACGTCTCCACAGTCGGCTAGTGCGGAAGGCAGAGACATGCTTTGTGGGAAAGCAGAGGGGTGCATGTATGCTTCACCCCTCTTCCAGTTAAGTCTCTCTCCTGACTCCTTTGTGGGCAAATACATTTCAATACATCAATTTCAAGATTCGGCCCTGGCAAAAGCAGCAAAACGTTCTATAGACCTGACTAGATAGGGATGAGCCATTCCTTTGTATTTTAATCACCTTTTTTTGTGTGTGTTTGGAATATTGACTTTATTGCACGATTTTTGGTGTGTTTGCTGTGTTTATCGGTAATTACAGTAATATTATAATATCTGTAATGTTATTACGCTTGATTTCTTTAACCTTAAGTCATTTGAGTGCATTGTTTGATTTCTTTGATTGTATTTACTTTGGAACAATTTGGCTCACCTTTTTAGTTATTCCTACACCACCTCTTTCTGGATGTTTAGAGACATCTCTGCTGATCAGAGTGTATTTCTTTATTAGCCAGCGGGACGGTCCATCAAGCAGCAAGCCACAAAGGACCACAAAGGAGGCTTATTGGACTGGATGTTGCCAAATGGACTCTGGACCTTGGGACTCTTACTGGTTTTAGTCATTGTTATTTTAGCCATTTCAAACTTGTTTTTAACATTATTTTAGCTGAGAATGTGGCCAGACTGAAGAAAGGTAGAAGTTAGAAGGCAGATTCATTGATCATTTTTTAAATAAAGTTTAAAGTTTTTAAAGTTTTCATTTGTCCTTGATCCTGCTACATCTTTGAGATTTCAAAATTTTGGGAGTTCATCATTCAATTCCTGCAGTGGATTTTTTGAATTTGCATCAGTCTTGTGTCCTTATGGCTCCCAACAAGGTCTGTCTATCCAGTACAACAGCTCGATCCGGGATGTTAGGGGTTAACCATGTCTCTGTGAAGATGTGCACAGAGCAGTCTCTGATTTCCCGTTGCTGAGTGAGTCTCAATCATATCATGTTGGTCATGTATCATGTTGTTATGATACGCCAATGGATGGCTGCACAGCACCTGCTGCAGCAGCATATGTGGATTGGCATCATCAGCTGACAGAGCGGCTGGACATAACCAGGGGGGTATTCCATCTAAGTCGCTTATGGAAGTGAGACTTACGGGGTAAAATCAGACTCAGATGAGCACCATCTCTGATTTAAGGCTAAAGTCGTTCCACTAACGAGGTTCAGCCTCGTGTAATCAAGGCTAATCCAGGCTAGACCTGCAAAGTGTGGCTTTTGGCTAAGACCCATGGAGTATAAAAAGCCCAGTTCAATGGATGATTGAGAAGAAGATCAACAGAAATCATCCCCCCAGGTGACCGGCAGAAATATGTTGAAGTTAGGCTTTTGCCCACTACTTTCTCTCCATGTATCATTCTTTCAATCGTAATAACTAATGGTATGCCTGTCAGTGAGAGGAGGCACCATATGTCTTTTAGACCCCCCAGCCACAGCTGGCCACAGCACACCTGAGACATGTGTAAGTAGGTCCTATTTCTTTGTATTGCAATAAACACTGTTCATGTCATCCAATCTTGTCCTTCCTTGCTTCAATAACATCAGGGCTTCTCTTTTTGCAGTTAGATGGCCCCAGTATATCTAGGGCCATTGATAAGGACACTGTGTCTGACATTGAAATGCCAGAGGTAAGCCCAAATATGAGAGGTTTTTGGATGTGTGTGTGCATTCTGAAGATTTGTAGTATATTTTCTAACCACAGACCTTATGGCAGGATGTGAACAGAACAAGATCCCCTTCAGCAAGGAGTGAAGTCAGTCACTGCTCACAATTATTATATCGTTATTAACTTCATACTTGGCTACTTTATGACACATTTTCTCAAACTCAGGATGTCCGTACCATTTATAAAAGAAAGCTGCTTCTTGACATTCAGTTGAAGAAACTACATATAAAGAAAACAAAGTTGGAGATCAGAATACTGGAGAAAGATGTAGGTATTCTACCCTCTAATGGCCAAAGCTCATGGTTTGAACTGTATTTAATGTTCTGTTTGCTCTCCACAGTTTAACTCAAAATGTGTACTGTTATGTTATTTGCACATGTTTCTGATATGGTTATGATAAATGATATTTTGAATGTTAATGGTTACTTACCATAAGTACTATTGAAACACTGTTCAATGAACAGGTCAATGTGTGAGCACTTTAATGGTTAGTTCTCAGAAATGATACACTTAAGATTGAACGTTGTACAACTAAGACAGATTTGAGATTTGAATAGAGATGAAGATTCATGTCATAATTAGATGTAGTGGTGTGCATCTTTTGACATTTTGGTATCCCTAATGATGCATCTGAGAATGGATGGTGTTGAATGTAAATTGTGTGACCTGTCTACAGGTCAGGTTTTTTTGGAGGACGGAAGAGTCTGAGGTTCAGGACAAACTTCCTGCCGTAACAGATGGCGAGCCAACCACCCTAATGAAAGTTCAGCACCAAGGAAATACCCACGTATCCACTCATCCACACACATATTACACTTACATTACACTACAAGGACCTTTGGAAGCAGGTGAACTTGAATAACTCTACAACGATAAAACCTGCAACAACTCCTATTTTATTTAAGGGCCCCAACAGACATTTTTTTGTTGTAAGTGTGCACACTATTTTTTATTTTCTGACAGTTTGGGTTATTAATTTTTATTCTGTACAAACCAAACAGTTTACTTTATTCACTGTAACAAATTATAAGAGTGGCT
>NW_024630961.1:0-1261 GCF_008729295.1 Plectropomus leopardus
TGGTGGAAACCCAACAGAGAGGTGTTTTTCTAGACTGTACTGGTTGGCCTGAAGGGCTGCAGCTTAGGCAGTCGCCAAAGCAAAACTCGGGTGTTCGGGAGGCCACAAAGGAGGATGCTGTTGCTAGGGAGAGGGACGTCTGGAGTGCTCTGCTCCACCTGTTGTCTCTGTGACCCAGCCTTGAATAAAAGGCATAAGTTGGCACAAGTCACACTCTAGGGTAGAGTCTGTAGACTTTTACTACCTTTGTTTCATTTGATCTGAATTAAAATGCAGATATGTTTAGGGATTAGCTGAAATACCATCAGAGTGACAGACAGATGCTATCCATGACTGTGGCTATCTATGACTATTGAGACCATCGTTCTAGTTTCAGTTTGTAGGTGGAGCCGTATGTCCCCCCCCTGGAGCCAGTCCGGGAGGGGGGTGGAGCTTGTAGGCGCCTTTGGGGCAGGACTTTGGCCACATCCCGCCCATCCTGGGGGAGGATGCGGACATGGAATCCAAGTGATCCATGTTTAGCACCTGTGGTCCGAAGGTCCAAGACTGTGATGACTCAGCCAGTTAGTATTGAAAGTACTTCCCCCAGTGCAGGGACACTGGGTCCCCCCCCCCGGATCCAGACCGGGAGGGGGGTGGAGCTTGTAGGCGAGCGTCTCTAGGGACTTTGGCCATAGGGCCCAGTTGGGCTTAGAATGGTAGAGAGTGTTCGGCTGCGGTCAAAAAGTTCAAATAATCTCCTTTCCACTTTCCTTCTTCTCCACAGAAAACATCACCAGGTCAAGGAAAGATGTGAGGGAGACTTCATCAGGATGTAGGAAAAGACGACTCCACCTCTCCTCGGCTCTGTGATGATGCGATGGCTGATGTTATTGATGAGGGTCCGCTGTGATCAAACTACGATGTTCAGATGATGGACGACAAAAGCACATCCTCACGGTACTGGCTTTTATGCAGAAGGTTGTTTTTTTTTTATCGGCCAGCGAAGCAAAGGCTCTCTTAATACAGCTAAAATGATTAGTGCCGAGCACCCCTGTTAAAATTGAATGAATGATTATGAGAGCCCGAGCACCAACCCCAGGGCGATGAAAAATAAAATCTCCAAAATGTTTAAATATTTAAATATTACCAAAAATTAACTAGAAAAATAAAATAAAATAGAAGAAAAAATAGAGAAAAAAAATACAGCCATTCAAAGTTATATGCCCCTCTCCTAAGCCAAAATAGAAATCATAAGTCGTACATACCTCCGCCCTCCCCT
>NW_024630962.1:0-4673 GCF_008729295.1 Plectropomus leopardus
CATTCGTTCAGCGAAAGAAAACGGTTCTCACTTTTTTGCGGTATATTCCCCACGAATAACAAGCATCCCTTCATCGTACAAAGACTCAAAATTTTAGATATGTCTGAAAAAAAAACAACACATTATCGTGAATCCAACATGTAAGCAAAGATAAAATGGTCAGTACAGCTGGGAAGTTTTCAAAAATACATAACTTATTTGATCGTTTAACTTTTCCAAGCCATTTTTTCAGTGGGAGAAAGTGGTTCTCACTTGTTTGCCGTATATTACCCCGAATAACTAATATCCATTCATTGTGCAATGACACGAAATTTTAGATATGTCTGAAAAAACACATTAACGTGAATCCAACATGTAAGCAAAGATAAAATGGTCAGTACAGCCGGTAAGTTTTCAAAAATACATAACTTATTGGATCATTCGTTCAGCGAAAGAAAGCGGTTCTCACTTCTTTGTGGTATATTTCCAAATAAGAGGCATTCATTCATCCTGCAGTGAATCAGGTCATTTTTTTGGTACTCCTTGTTTAGTGTCAAAAACACAAAATAATGCCACTTATATTCACATGTGACAGAGCAGGAAAAGTCTGCTAAGTGCTGTCAAACAGACTCCGCAGCCCCCCTTCAAATGATTCCAACAGATACTTCCAGCTGCTGCGGAGAAGGCGCTAACATGCCACGCTGCCCGTCACAGTAGGTGCGTGAACAGTACCAGACTGGGCCGGAGCAGACTTCTTGTGTGAATAGTGTGTGCCAGCAGGCTGATGCGTGGAGAAGGGGAGTGAGAAGTCAACAGACACTTTTCACCTTCCAACACTTTAACCTCACGCACCCTGTTGGACAGCTGTCGATGGCTGTATTGCTTACACTGTTTCCCTCAGCTCACTTGCATGCAGAGGGTTTGGTTGCAGAAAAGTGCGCACCATTGTTGTGGGGGATAAATTAATATGCAGTCACCTTCCAGACAACACAACTGCAAAAACAGTGACTAAAAAAAAAAAAAACAAGTCAACATGTACCTCTCTGAAAAGATTGGCTCATCCTGTTGAAATTGCTGCATGACTCAGCACTGACTGTAAAAATCAGTTTGGCACCAGAAAAGGTTGTTATTTTTTATTTTTTTTCCCACCAACAAGATGGATGGTGGAGTCACTGGCATCAGGGGGAGCTGGTTATCTTTCATTTACACTTTTTTTTTAATGTTTCATTTGACTCAGACTTGGTGATAAGCAAAATTAAGTGTTTCAAGTGTTATTCATCAAGAGACTGAGGATCAATTTGATTGAACCCTTAAGCTTTACGTACGGCTCTGCGCACAAAATGCGCTTTTTTAAAGTCGAGCTTTTAAAAAAATATTATACATTGTTACTGTTTTCTACTTTCGTTGAGTCAGTTTCTTAACCGACATCGTTCCTAATCATTAATATTAAATATTTATTGATTTCCAGAATTCTAACCCTTTAAATGCCAGGTTTTTGTCATATTACCGTCGTGTTTTTAGATTAAAAAATACATATACCGAATATGTTTTCAATATACTGCACGCTAAGTCGATTTTTTATAACATCGCAGACAGGCTATAAAAAATAGTACACATAAATGTAATTTTCTACTTGTATTGAGTTAATCTTTAACCAACATCAGTCCTAGTCATATATATTAAATATTCATTATTTTCAGAATTTTAAGCCTTTAAAAGAAGGTAATAAATATGTAATAAATGAACATAATTTGTCGAAAACAGCATTGGCATCTCTGAGAGAGAATCCCTATTAGTGATCCAAAAATGGATGTATTGGTACCAACCTTCGGTGCGTGCAAGTCCTCTCAAGTTTAGTCAAAAATCAAGTCATATGTCAAGTTGCTTGACGCAAGAACGAGTATTTATATGCAAAGAACATCAAGGACAAAAAAAGTTTTCAGGCTTCATTCAAATAAATTCCTATTTTCTTTGTTATATTGTTTGCTTGTCTGTAAGCAAATGACAGTTTTCACTACGCAGAGGGTCTGTTGTGCACTGACTGAAAGACTTTCTAGGTTATGCCAGCAATTACTGGAATTAATTAACTGGAGATGAGCCAATTGAATACCATTTTCTCTATAGTACCAAATTACTGTTTTGTTTTTTTTTTTCCTTGAAACTTCCTGGAAATGATTAAAATAAAGTGTTGACACCAGATGCAAGTGCCTCGGCTCTCTGAACACGAACACGCAGTTTGCTCCCAAAGCTACGCTAATCGGGATTTTTACATTTACGATAGGATTTTTTAATTAACGTAGAGGCCAAATAACATCATAATCAAAATGTGTAAGGTCTGTGTCTCAGCATTTCACTCTCTTTTATATATTTTCTTGTTCAGAGCTTGAGACTGAACCGATATATAAAAACCAACTCAAGTCTGAAGTCAAGTTTTGTGACCTCCTGAGTGCTTCAGAGTCCCCGTCAGAGGAGCATCTATGTGTGCTCCCGGACCATCTGGAGCACTTAATGCCGGCCCTGCTGCACCCTAATGGTGCCACAGATGAGTCCACTATTGGCCAAGGTGCTCTTTTCTAGTGCTTCTGGTTTTACACAAGGAACAGAATATTTGAAGATAAAGTGAACACCGATTCATGATGCAAAGATGGACTGTGCACACTCCTAGGGTACAAGCACTAGGCCACCGAATGCTATTAAGGACAGGTGGTGAGCATGGACGGACTACTGAACTAGCCTAAAAGTGTCAGAGGCTCCCCCGACCTACACCTGCTAAAAGTTACTCAAATAAACATGTTCTGACAAGGAAGAAATTCAAAAAGACCACAAACAGATGCAATGAAACTGCGACGAGATACAAAATAACAACGAAAAGGGACAAGTCAACCACAAGGAGACACAAAATTGCCTCAAAGAGACACAAAACAACCACAAAGAGAAACAAGACAACAACAAAAAGATATATATGGACCTCAAAGACACACAAAATAACCATAAAGAGACACAGAATGACTCCAAAGAGACACAAAATAACCTCACAGAGAAACACAATGATCTCACAGGGACGCAAAATAACCCAAAAATACACTAAAGTAACCCAGAGAGACAAAACAACAACACACATTTACCTCGAAGAGGCAAAAACAATCTCAGAGAGACACAAACAACCTCAAAGAGACAAAAACACACACCAGAGAGACACAAACAACCACAAAGAGACATAAAATTACATCTAAGAGACTTAAACAACCTCCAAGAGACACAAAATCATCCCAGAGAGACACAAAACAACCACAAAAATCCACACAATAACCTCAAAGGGACACAAAACCGCCACAAGACACAAAGCAATCGCATAGAGACACAAAAATAACAAAGTGACACACAATTACCGCGAAGAAACACAAAGCAACCAGACAAAGTCAAAGACACAAAACGACAACATAACACACAAATTAACCCCGAAAAGACACAAGACGAAAACAAAGAGATGCGAAACCACAGCGCAGAGCTAAAACCACCACACCAGCTGTGTGTTTTGCTTCATATTTAGAAGAGGGGTGTGTGCGGTTGCATCGTCTCGTCATCTACACATGACACTAAGGTTGCATCATCCTACATCACGGAGGTCTAATCCCCCCCCCCCCCCTTCAGCTGGACAGCCCACAGGTTGCGGCCTGCGCCGCGGCTGCAGTGGGTCATCAGTGCGTACAGATTGCGGTTCCAGCAGTGCGGCGCTGGAGGTGCCAGGATGAGGTCTCTTGGATAACGCCGAGTGCCATCTGGCTTCAGGAAGCTGTCACATGAGCCAGAGTGACGGTGAGCTTCATTAGGCTGCACTGGGATCTGTCACAGGCACATGGCACTCTCCATTTGCTCTGCCTCTAACCCCCCCGCTGCCCATTGTGGCCAGACGTGAGGTGACTAGTGATGGTGGTCTGATGGAGATTCGATGCTGATTTGCTCTCTATTTGCTACGAACCAGGCTGAGAGCAAAAAGACCCTGCAGCCTGAACTAAGCTCACTCACTGGTGCACTCACATTATTGATTTACTGCATGTTTATCAGAGGCACTTTAGAACAGAGATGGTGTATTAGTCATTAAATCACTTTTAATGCAACAAAAACCACACAGCTGGCCTGCAACTTATACAAACGGCGCTGTTATTTTTTCTAAGCTGCTGATCGGTATTTAAAAACACATGTGTTTTAATTTGCATTTCCTTAATTTTGCACAACGTTTGCAGCTGTGTTCAGGTCAAGGTAGAAAAAGCTGTGAAACTGCATTTGTTATTATTATGAAACACTAATGAATCATATTCAATAAATAAATCATTGCTTGTCTTTTCCATCAGCTGATTCAAAAACTGCACTGTCCCTTTGGGAAAAGCATATTAGCTTGATTTATTTGAAACGACATGGGAAGAGGGCAACTTAAGGAATTAGTAAAAAGTACAAGGAAATTTGCTGAAAATTTGCAACAAAAAAAAAAACTGCAACAACAAAACAAGGAAAGAAGGAAATTACTTTAAAAAGTGTTTAAAATTAAATTTTAACGATATAAATATGATAATTATTAAAATACTTATTTTTTCCTTTTTCTTTTCCCTACGTCCACCTGGACTCAACAATGAACGATTAGAATTTGACTGTCAAAGGTCAAGGTCGTTTTGACCTTGCCTCCGTCTCATTCTCGT
>NW_024630963.1:0-1084 GCF_008729295.1 Plectropomus leopardus
AACGGCTGGCTACAGGATGAAGAGAAGACGCCACTCTCACCCAAAATACCTGTGTACGAGACGCAATGATGACATATGTTCACCACAATTTGGCACCACACTATTTGTAACATGTAGGGATGTCAATGGTTTAGTTTAATTGGTTAACCATCAAGAATATTTTTGACCGGTATATATGTGGGTTTTTGGGTTAATTTTGCTGCTCTTCGGTTTACTCCACTGTACACCAATTGGTTCTGGAAGGAGGTAGCTAGCTGGTGGAGCTGCTCATTTAGCAATTACCACTAGGAATTTTGTCCTGATGTGGAAACATTGTGCCACCCCCTCATTGTGTCACCCCAGTTTGCCCCATTAAGTAAGTAGCCCAGTTATGAGCCCCAAAAACTCCTTTTAGCATTGTCAATTATGTTATCACTGTTAGCTCTGTTAGCATCGTTAGCAGTGTCAGCACAGCCTGTGGTGCTAACATATTTAACAAAGCTAAAGGGGTCTTGTGGACAAAATGAAACCACTAACTGACCAGAGCGCAGGGGGGGGGGGGGTATGATTTGCAGCAATGTGTTTCACCACCAGGGGGGCATTATGAGCTGACTGCCGAATGAGCAGCGCCACTAGTTAGCTCCCACCTGACCAGCTGAGGAACGAGTGAAGACCAAAGGCTGGGCAGTGGGCAAGTTACTACATATTAACGTGGGTGGCTCAGCCAAGCAAACAGAAAATTAAAGGAAATTCAAGACATTTACAAATGTATCCACCTCTAAATAGATAGCAGTTTGAAATGCAGCACTAAAGTTCACTGAGGCAATACCGCCACACTGGAAGTAAAAGCACGTTTTTTTCACATCTTTTTTTTTTACTTGAAAAAATGAACAAGTTAGTGACAGGTTTATGTGGCAGGCATATCAAAAGCAAAATTTACTGAAACTGACATCCCTAGTAATAGATAAAAATTAAAGGTGGTTCATTTAGAGCCACGTCTTGTAATGCCTGTCCCACATACATCACCGCTATTCAATTAAGTTCAATTCAGAAAGCAAAATATCACAAATCACAATTTTGGGGGAGTTGTTGTCACATTACAGTG
>NW_024630964.1:0-4920 GCF_008729295.1 Plectropomus leopardus
TATATAAAAAACATAGGTGGAAAAAGCAAATTTCTATTATTCACGGTGAAGGGAGGGTTTTTGCTTTTTCCACCAGTCACTTAGGGATGCTCAAGGAGAAATATTTGTAGCTCCAGGGAGGGTCATGATATTCAAAAAGAAAAAAAAGATATTACTCAATCACCCCCATGCTCTGAAAAATAAAGTACAGTCCCTAAGTGTTTACAGAAGATGTAATTGGTTCAATCACAGAGTGCTTTTCCTTCTCCTGTTTAAGAAGTCTGGAAAGATCAGAGAATTCACCATGTTTCAAGGATAAGCGGCAAAAAATGTAAGGATAGATTTTTTTAAAAAAACTGCAGGAATAACATAAGTAGCTCGCATGAACTTCCTCCTCCCTGTTGGATTCAGTCTCTAGTTGGATTGTTGAGCAAAATAAACTGTGAACTGGCGGTAGTGATGAACTCTAAACACTTCATCACTTTAGGATCTGTTTTATCGGCTAATGTGCTTTGTAGACAATTGTTCTTTTGTTATTATAAGATGTATTTTTAACGGAAAAAATGACAAAATTTCACATTTAACGACGACTAGCACCAACTCTTTGTTCTGTGACGCTTCCTGTGCGAATACGGAAGTAGCAGGATGGTAATCCTCTCGTTTTGTGGTTACTCCCTGTGGGCGAACGGCGCATGCGCGTTGTTTTTAATCTTATTATTTTATTCTCTTTCGACTGTATTGCCATGTGTTACGCTGTTAGGCGTCTTTTTATTTATTTCTCTCTTTTTGTTCTTATTTTTCCCAATTCAGGGGCCGCAAAAACTCTCTAAAGTGCGGTCTGGCACCGTGCGCAACCCTGCCGCTACCCATCATGCACCGCGCGCCATGTTTAGATATTCGTTACATTTATAATTTAGTTTGAAGCATCTTTTATTCAAACAAATCTCTTTGATCGTATATTCTCATAAGTAGTTTATGCATATGTTGTGAAAAGTTGTAGGAAAAAAATTACACCGTCACTGTAAGGCGTATGTCGGAAAATGACTACACTAGTAGTACTTTGTAAAGGTAGTACACTCATGTTTCTCTTCAGATCATATAAATCTTTCGCCTTTTACTAAAGATTTCCGTGGAGAGGAACACTATGAGTTCAAACTAATTTTTTGATGCCCTGCCTCGTGCGGGGCTTCCCATCCTTGTGGCAATATAAATGTACATCTACACAGTAGGAAGAAGTACTACACAAATTGAACTTAGCAAATATTGAAGTGTTTATAGTAGATAACTACTACGAAAAAACTGCAATAATGGCTTTTATTTCTCACAACTTTAACAAAAATATGTAGAAAATACGTCACGCGAACAAGACCACAAACACGAGATCACAGATTTACGTCCTACCGAGAACATAATCCGTCCAAGCAGGATTTATTGGGTAGTTTTTATGCTAAATTTTGAAATTAATTTCTTTGACCTTTATCAATATTTATTTATTATTTCATTTCGGTCCCTTATTCAAATAATTATTGTTTAAAAAAAAGTTTTTTACAAAGTGGTGAAGATATTTGCAGTCAGATACTTTTTTAACCTAGATTTATACATGTATTATTCCAGATTGTATTTGAGTTGAAAATCCAGCAGAGGGCGACACATGTGCTAAACATGATGCAACAGTCAGCTGACTGACTAATAAATATAAAAACAAATCATTAAAATTAACTCACAGTCATAGTATTATCATGTCTTATTCATCTTTAAATGTATTCTTTTGTTCTCAATCTATCGTATATTCTCATAAATAGATTATATATGGGTGGTGAAAATGTACGAAAAGTTGTAGCGCGCTGACACCGTCACTGTAAGGCGTATGTCGGAAAATGACTACAGTAGTAATACTCGGTGAAGGTAGTACACTCATGTTTCTCTTCAGATCGTATAAATCTTTCGCCTTTTACTAAAGATTTCCGTGGAGAGGAACATTATGAGTTCAAACTAATTTTTTGATGCCCTGTCTCGTGCGGGGCTTTCTATCTTTGTGGAAAAATAAAAATATGTCTTCTGAAGTAGTAAGTAATATTATATAAATTGTGCTTTGCAATTATTGTAGTACTAGAGCAAAATCCTTTGCAAAATTTTGAAATGAATTTCTTTGACTTTAATCATTATTTATTTATTATGTTTTATTATGGCCCCATATTCAAAAAAATCATTGTAAAAAAAAAAATCTTTTAAAAAGTGTTGAAGATATTTGCAATTAGAAACCCTTTTTAACCTACATTTATATATGTATTATTCCAGATTGTATTTGAGTTGAAAATCCAGCAGAGGGCGACAAATGTGCTAAACATGATGCAACAGTCCTCAGCTGATAGCAGTAATAAATACAAAAAACAATAATTCAAATTATTTCACAATCATAGTATTATCATGTATTAGTCACATTTAAATTCTTGTGTGCCCATCATGTGCTTAAAGTAGATACAAATAATCACTGTATATCTGCTTTAATGTCAACATGCATTTATGTAACTTTTTTATGTAACCTTTTTTATTATTATTATTTTAAAAAGTTACAATTTTAGCATAACTATGTTGTAATGTCAAATTGAATCACCACTTCGCCACTCTTTCCAGTCCACTCCCTACCAGTGACAACACACAAATATCAAGAATATGTTGGGAAGTATAGTTAAAGTCAGACTTCCCATTTCTTGTGGCTTTCGTGCTCTAATGTATCACCAGTCGCCTGTTTCAGTAGAGAAACACACACTTACACAGAACAGGAAACAAGAGCGAGGCGAGCCGAGGCGATACATGTAGGCTGCAGTTTGAGCTCTACCTCTCCGGCTCTTTAGATACAAAACTGCTTCAAGGTTGTTTGCGAGACGACCAGTGACGGGGAATTTTTGGACACAAAATCAGGCAAGTAGACAAATTATTATCCCACTTTGTAGCCACGAGGTATGCAACTCCAGGATTTGATTTCTTTCTTTTTTTTGCCTGAAAGTGTATTATATTTCATTTGAGGTGCACTAACTTGTCCTTACTTCTGTGAAATGACTCTGAATTGCCAAATTCAGCATAATGTGAGTTAAATCTAACTGGGAAATGAGTCCTAGATTAGTAAAGTTTTTTTTTTCCCTTATGTTAGTTAACTTTTTATTGTCATAATCAATTTTATAACATAAGTTTATACACGTTTGTTTAAAATTAAATACAACCCAAGGAACAGCAATGATGTGAAAACTCCTAAAAGTATCTCTAAAGTATATAAATCCCTGTCAGACTGTTTGTCGAAAAATGCAGAGGCTATTAAATATAAATGGGAAAAGGATTTAGAGACAAATATTTAAAAAGAGGACTAGTCTTTCAATGCTCTTACAATGTGAGGCACAAAATAAAATACAAACGTTACTATTTAACAATATGGCTACAAGAAAGACTCAAATATTGCAGCGTTTACATGTAAGATATCTGCTAACATGACAACCTGTTGTCTCTGTGTTTTGTGCTTTAGGAGACAACAAAAGGCTCTAAATATTCTGAGTGATTCATGGATGAAACATAGCCTGATAAGGCAAACTGAGATTGCCAGGTGACGTCGCGCCGACGCCGTGCTGAGGTTGGTGCAGGCTTCCTGTTTTGTGGCTGCACAGTTTTCAGTCTGCTGCTCCAGTGGTCTGTCTGTCAGTTTAAGTTGAAAGTGTTTTGCAGCAAATGGAGGTAACTTCCTCTGCATCTGTGTGCACAGAAATAGAGGCTTTTACCTCTGCCAGCCTTTTGTTATTAATCTTAACTCGAAATTGCATGAACCTTTCTCAAAAGTCAGTGTTATTATGATAATGTCAAACACTAACCATCACATGGCCCTGTACGCAGGCTCGCTGGATACAGAGGCAGAGGTACACAGGAGGCCTTTCAGCTTAAAGTGAATGTTTACATTTGATGTTTGAAAGTCAAGCAAATGACTATGAACCAACATTAAAAAAGACTACAAAGAGATGCAAAACGACAACAAAGACCCACGAAATGAAACCTAAAACAACTTTGAGATGGAAAATCACACCAAATCCACTGCGGGGAGACCTGAAAAGACGGATAACACAATACAACTAATACTCAAGACAACTACAAGATGCAAAATGACACAAAATTACTACAACAGAGGTGCAAAATTACAACAAAGAAACCCCAAATAACTGCAAAGAGGCTCTAGACAAAACTCACGACAAAAAGATATCATATTACTACAGAAAGACAAAATTGCCCTCAAAAAGAACCAAAATAACAACACTGGGATGCAATATGACCACAAAATGACTTGAGGGAGAAGCAAAATGACAATGGACACAAAAACTGCCACAAAAAGGTGCAAAATGACCTTAAATAGATGCAAATTTACCACAAAAGAGGTGCTAAACAACAACAAAGAAAACCCCAAATGACTGCAAAGAGATGCAAAATGACTACAAAACTACTACAGGGAGACCTAAGAATACACTTGACACAAAACTGCTACTATGGAAGCAAAATGACTAGAGGAGAGATATTGAGACGAATAAAAGAGACTCAAACGACCTCAAAGTGACCCAAAATAATTACAACATGATGCAAAATGACAACAAAACCACTGACCGAGAGACACAAAACTACTACAAAAAGATGCAAATTTACTACAGCGAGATGTAAAATGACCACAATAGAGGTGCAAAATGACGACGGATGCAGAGACCACATGAGAAGTGCAAAGTGATAATGATGTGACAAAATATGACCACGAAGGTACCCAAATCGACTGCAGTGAAATTCAAAATGACTGCAGACGCGAAATGAGAACAAAAGTGGTGCAAAACACCTGCAGTGAGATGCAAAATGACTAAAGGGAGACGCAAAATGACAACAGACACAAAACTACTACAAACAGATGTAATATTACCACAG
>NW_024630965.1:0-2000 GCF_008729295.1 Plectropomus leopardus
GTTTGCCTATGGCCTCAAGCTATAATGAAACTGTAGCTGTTGACTTGTATGAACTAGAACCAGGAGTTTGGTATCTGCATGCAGTTGATCATTTTCCAGGTTTCAGTGCAGGGAGCATTGTCACCTCCAAGAAACCCAGAGAGATCATAAAGCACTTTATTCACTGCTGGATAAGTGTTCATGGCCCTCCACGCAGACTGTTCAGTGACAATGGAGGGGAATTCAAGAAACATCCTTAGACTGGGCCTTAACGGCAAAAAACCCCATGTACAACGTACATGGCTACAGTTCCTACCAGTTGGTATTTGGGCAGAACCCAAATCTGCCCTCAGTGCTCACTGATAAGCCCCCAGCTCTGGACAGCACCAGCATGAGCACCTGGATTTCCAAGAACATCACAGTGTTACACGCTGCAAAGAAAGCATTTGCAGAGGCTGAATGCTCTGAGAGGATCAGAAGAGCCCTGCGTAAACAACTACGACCAGTCCATGACAGATATGACACAGGGGATAAAGTCTACTACAAGCAGGTTGATGGTACTGAACAGAAGGGTCCTGGTGTGGTCATTTGCCAAGATGGAGCAGCGATATTTGTACGACATGGAGGCACCTATGTTCGTGTACATCACTCCAGGCTTGGAAATGTAGATGTTCCTCAGGCAGGGCTTACAGATGCAGACGATCAAACAGGAGAGACCTGAAAATCAAAAGGCATCACCAGACACTGAGCTAAATGATAACTTTGGTACTGAAATGAAAGTCAGGACGAAACTACTGCAGATCATGAGCGCCTGGATCCAGAGGATGACAGTGACTCCTCTCAGACAACAGAACAGCCTCGAGGGGCTCAGCATGGAAGTTCTGACACAACACAAACACACCAAGACAAGGCTTCTGAAAGTCTGAAGTTCAAAATCGCACAAGTGGTAACTTTTACAGACAATGACAGTGGCCAAGCACACACAGGAAAAATCCTCAGTCGGGC
Organism: Plectropomus leopardus; assembly: GCF_008729295.1. Lineage (NCBI taxonomy): Eukaryota > Metazoa > Chordata > Actinopteri > Perciformes > Serranidae > Plectropomus > Plectropomus leopardus. The sequence goes on from NW_024630965.1 coordinate 985, forward strand.
AGTGAAGGCAACAGGAACACACAAGAACTGGTACAATCTGTAGGACACAGGGCAGACACAGAGGAAATCGCTGGCACAACAGGATCAGTTAACTTTGAACAAGTGAATGATCTTCAGATAGTTACAGCTGAGCAAGCAGAGTTGTGCATTGACAGCCACAAAGATGAAATACTTGTTGTAAATGATGACATTTTCTCCTCTGCCGAACATGCTGAATTAAACAACTGGAAAAAGAATATAGTGTTTGAAGAGGTGATGGATGAAGACCACAAATGTGTCTCTACAAGGTGGGTGTGCACACTCAAGGAAACATCTGATGGTGTTGTATCCAAAGTTTGATTAGTTGCAAGAGGCTTTGAGGAAATGAAGACTGGGGAGCTCCAGAAAGACTCAGCTAGCTGTGCCTCAGAGTCCCTGAAAATGATGATGGCTGTCATATGTCAAAATAAATGGCAGCTGAACTCTGTGGACATTAAAGCAGCATTTCTGCAAGGTGAAGAGTTGACTCGAAATGTGTTTATCAAGCCTCCCCAAGAAGCCCAGTGAAACGGGTGTGTTTAGGACCCAGATGCAGTACACCCAAACACAGTGGCGATTGGTAATAACTTTTATTAATACCAACACAATTAATGTTCAGCAAACAGAAAGTCAGTTTGTTCTTCAGGCGGAGAGCCCAAGCAATGTCTCTGGGTTTTCCACGAAGAGAAGAAACGAAGCCTTTACCAACTGTGGCTGGCGAGCGGGAAACCCCGTAGCACAACGATCCGACAACACGTGTGGAAGCGTCGTCGTGGGTAGAGCAGAGGAATGGTCGAAGGCAGGCAGGGGTTCGGTCACCAGGAAAACAGTCCGCGAAGGCAGCAGCACCGACAGGGAACAGGCAGGAGGAACGTCGAAGCCAAGCAGAGGAGTCTTTACCAGGGAAGCCGTCAGATTTCCGGAACGCCAAAACAGAGCACGTGGTCGGGGACAGAAGGCAGGTAGGTACACTGGGAGGCAGGCGAGGTGAGCAGGTC
>NW_024630966.1:0-2612 GCF_008729295.1 Plectropomus leopardus
CTGCTCCTCTGCGTTGAGAAGAGCCAGATGAGGTGGCTCGGGCATCTAATTAGGATGCCTCCAGGACTCCTCCCTGGTGAGGTGTTCAGGGCACATCCCACTGGTAGGAGGCCCCGGGGAAGACCCAGGACAGGCTGGAGAGACTATATCTCCCAGCTGGCCTGGGAACGCCTCGGGATCCCCCTGAAAGAGCTGGACCAAGTGGCCGAGGAGAGGGAAGTCTGGGCTTCCTTGCTTAGGCTGCTGCTCCTGTGACCCGACTCCGGATAAGTGGAAGAAAATGGTTGAATGGATGGATGGATGAATGGATAACATTCATCAGATATAAACTGAATCAATACAGCAACAAAAGTCACTTCTGGCTTCTGTTTTAAATTGCTGAGGTTTATAAATTTGGCAAACTTGTGCATTTCTGTGGTAATTTTCACTCGTAACTGTAACATACAGATATATGTGATGACTTGAGATGAGAATGTGGTGGTGGTTCGTATAGTTTCCTTTGGTAAATAAATATAGACACCAGTTTATCAGGCAAAAATCTTGGTGTTATGTTTCCTTCTACTTTCTCGTTTAATCGGCAATTTAAAGAAATCCCCGTGAACAGATGTTTTTTCCTTTTACCTGTGCAATATTGCCAATATTCTATCTTCTCTGTCCATGGCTTATTCACACTTTCTTTCATCCAGATTTGATTTTTGTATATGCCTGTTTGTCCTCACAGTTGTTTTCAGACCTGGCAAAGTTACCACAAGTCTTCAGTTTGTGCAGCTAAATCTTTGCCTACAGCTAAAGTAACTGCTTTGTAGCAAAATGTTCATACAAACCCTTTATTTGATTTATTTACTATTTATTTAACCTACTGCAAAAGTAGATATTGTCATGAATGTGAACTCATCGTGTAAACATTGAAAGCATCTATACAATGACCATTTTTTACTTTACAAGAGTTACACCCAGATACTCAGTGCTGCATGTTTTACCTGTATTATTTTGTTCAGTTCTGTAAGTCACACCTGCTGCCATCAAAATATTTAACAGTCAGCTTGGCAGGACTTTGAGGAAGAAGGGTAGAAAGGGAAAAGAAAGGGAAGAAAGCAAGGTTTGCTTTGTTTTTTGATGCAGACTTCTTCCTCATGGGGACAAGTGTTTGTGTATGGGTGTCTGTATCTGTGTATGTGTGTTCAAGTCCTGAACACACATATACACACACACACACACACACACACACACACACAGCATGACTTGGCATTCTATACGTTTAATGTTTCAACATTCTATAGTATGACTTCTTTGACGTACTACACTATGGCATTTTTTTCGGCATAATATGTTATGAATTTTTCCACATACTATAATATCACATTTTTTTCGACCAACTATACCATGGCTTTCTCAACATACTATACTGTGACATTTTGAAACTGTACATTACAACTTTTTTTATTTCTTCTTCTATTACTCAAATTATACCATGACTTTCTTTGGCCAAACTTTAGCATGACTTATTCTACATTCCTTAGTATGACATTTTTCCTGGTGAGCCTAGTGGCTCGCCATCCATAGTAGGGGCCAAAGGAGTTGGGCTCGATGTGAGTTGGGCCGCAGTCGAAGGCGGGGACTTTGGCGGCCCGATCCTCGGCTGCAGAGGCTAGCTCTAGGGATGTGGAATGTCACCTCTCTGGTGGGGAAGGAGCCTGAGCTGGTACTCGAAGTTGAGAAGTTCCGACTAGATATAGTCGGTCTTACACGCCTGCCAGTGAGGAAGGAGGGGCCTGGGGACTCAGGAGTGGGCTCTCCCTTCTCTGGGGCTGAGGTTGCCCAGGTGGTCAAAAAGTTCCTCGATGGTACGGGTGGATGAGATCTTCCCAGAATTCCTTAAGGCCCTGGATGCTGTGGGGCTGTCATAGTTGACACACCTCTGCAGCATTGTGTGGACATTGAGGGTAGTGCCTCCGGGACTGGCAGACCAGGGAGGTGGTCCCTCTTTTTAAGAAGGGAGACCAGAGGGTGTGTTCCAACTATAGGGGATCACACTCCTTAGCCTCCCTGATAAGGTCTATTCGGGGGTACTGGAGAGAAGGGAGCAATGCAGTTTTCGTCCTGGTCGTGGAACTGTGGGCCAGCTCTGGACCCTTGGCAGGGTCCTTGATTGTGCATGGGAGTTTGCCCAACCAGTCCACATGTGCTTTGTGGATTTAGAGAAGGCATTCGACTGTGTCCCTTGGGGACACCTGTAGGGGGTTCTCCGGGAGTATGGGGAATTGGACCCCCTGACATGGGCCGTCGGTTCCCTGTATGACTGGGGCCAACTTATTGCATTGCAGGCAGTGATCTATTGTGGTAAAGAGGGAGCTGAGCTCAAATTACCGGTCGATCTTCGTTCCTCTCCTCACCTATGGTCATGAGCTTGGGTGGAGACCGAAAGAACAAGATCGTGGGTACAAGCAGCCAAAATGAGCTTTCTCCGTAGGGTGGCTGGATTTTCCCCAAGAGATAGGGTGAGAAGCACAATCATCTGGGAGGAGCTCGGAGTAGAGCCACTGCTCCTCTGCGTTGAGAAGAGCCAGATGAGGTGGCTCGGGCATCTAATTAGGATGCCTCCAGGACTCCTC
>NW_024630967.1:0-5800 GCF_008729295.1 Plectropomus leopardus
ACACTGACATATCCCAGACTGTCAGCAGCTACACTCACACACTGACAGATCCCAGACTGTGATAATCTAAATAAAATAATAATGTCATGTGTCAGCAGTGTGAGTTGTGCATGATTGGGAAATGTGTGTGTGGGTTTTAAAGGTGCGTGAAAGCAAAACAAAGAAAAAAAGCAACATAACTGAAGCAGGAAGGCACAAAGAGCTGCAGCAGCAGAGAGGAGGACCAGCTGCAGACCGAGCTTCAGCTGCAGACACTGAAGTAACGAGGGACACCATCAGGTGTTCCCCGTCACCTTAACGAGCTGCTGCCTGCAGAGAGAGAGCTCAGTCAGCACAGGAGGAGTCTGAGGAGCTTTAGTATTTACTGCACTGCATTTATCTGACAGCTTCACTTACTTTACAGATTCAGATTTTTGATACAAAATATAATCAATAATAAATATTAATGCATCATTATATACTAAACTACCCAGCTGTCTATAAAATGATTCAAATTAGCTCCACCCTCACCAGCTGCAACATGAAACTAATCAATGCATTAATGTGTAATCTTTACTTTTAACAGAGTATTTATACACTGTGGTATTGGTACTTTTACTGCAGTTAGAGTTCTGAGTACAACTTATATCTCTTGGCCAGTTTATTTTTTATTTATTGTAAAAAAAAAAAGTTTCCTCTGGCCTGAGGTTTATTGGAGCTGATTGTAAAAAGTCATGTATGTCCAAACTGATGCTTTGAGGTCACGTGACGCTGTGAGGTCACATGACGCTGTGAGGTCACATGATGCTCGTCAGTAGGAACTGGCTCCCTCATGATGCAGCAGGAGCTACAAGAGCTGTTATTGCATCACATAACTCTCAGAAAGTTTTTAACCCACAATTCCTCTGTGAAATCGTGGACTACATCTCCCAGAAATCCCTCATACGTGGCTGCTCCCACATATAAGGGGCTCGCCTTTCCATCATGGCTCCATAACACGCCTACGTGGCCTTGGATTGGAAATAATGACGGCTAGTGCGGTGGCTGCAATAGAAATAAAGCTGCTGAGGTTTTGAACATCCATCGCCATGGTTACTGGGATGTTATCACCAGAGTAGACGTCACATGACATCAGTCAGTGGAAACACAGTCAGCTCCATGTTGAGTTTTATCACATTTACTAAAAATCAATGAAGTTTTGCACAAATCTGTGATGGAAACTTTCCTGCTGATATAAAGTCCTGTAAACGGGTTCAGTCAGTAGATGCTGCAGCTTCACTTATTTTCATGTTTTTTGATTTATGTGGGTGGTTTTGGTATTTATTATGACTCAATGAGCAGACACGCATACACACACACACACACACACACACGCACATGCACACACACACAGTGAGAGCGAGGAGGAGGGGAAGTCCTGATTCCAGAGAAATGGTTCGTTTCATTCTTCACATTCCTGAAGTGTTTGACCTCCTCTCACACTTCCTCTGTTTCACTTCACTCTGAATCTTTCCAGTAAAACATTGTCGTGTTCAAAACACACACACACACACACACACACACACACACACACACACACACACACTGAGCCAACAACCTATCTCCTCATTTGGTCATTTAGAGGATCAGTGGTAAAACCTGGACAAAGCGTCTCGGCTGTGATTGTTTTGTTTTCTGCTTCGATGACATCGACTTGATTCCAGGAATATTTCCTCAAATGATAAAGTGACTAAGAACCCTGTTTTTTCAGTAAAGGAGGAATACATGAGTGAACATTTCGTCCTCACTGTCCAAAAGTAAAATCAGATGTTTGTCCTCAAACAGTCTGAAGAACGTCTGAGGGGTTTAACCTGTGTCCTCACAAGAACGTGTGTGTGTGTGTGTGTGCAGGTTTCATGCAGGTTTGTTGACATGGTCATCACCTGCTGTATGCCTGTGATCTTGAACAAACCTCTGTGTACGAAATGTGCTTGATAAATTAATCTGCCCAGCACCCGCTAACATCTGTTCTTATTTTTTGTATTAATTCCTGTTTGATTTGATCAAGATGTGTAAGGTGTGTGTGTGTGTAAGGTGTGTGTGCGTGTAAGGTGTGTATGGTGCACATGTAAGGTGTGTAGCATTGACTCCCAGCTCAGATGTCTCAGCAGAAATCATTTATCAGCTCTGATCAGCAGTGACGGAAACACTCCTCAAACTCCTGGGTGGACGTGCTGATTTTAGCGTCTTTGCGGTGTGATGATGAGCTTCCAAAATCCATCCATCTCCTTTCAAACAGCACATAAACATTAATTAAGTAAGAGATATATATAAAAAAGCTGTAACCGCTGTAACATTTTCACTGGCCTCCATGCTGCTTTACTAACACGTCTTCAGGTCGTCTGTGACAATGACCAGAAAAGAAAAATCAAACTGTGTGTTTATCTGACGCAGAGACGAGCAGCCACTCAGCTCTGGTCCACTGGGAATAAGAAAGAAGTCCACCGCCTATTTTTTTCACAGTTTTTTAAAAAACCTGACATTTAGAAAACCTGCGTACACACGCTGTTGGAAAAATGGTCTTAACCTGCTGATTTTTACTTTTTAAATTCAGTTAAAATATGGTTAAATTCACTGCTGATTTGACCTCGGTTGTTGTAAACTGCACAATCCAAAGTTTCACATGCATAGCAACAGTAACTAAGGGGGGGCGGGGCTTAAAGTTCAGTATTAGACTGTTTTCTTCACTGCAGATGAAACACAATACACAGGACTGTGTGTGTGTGTGTGTGTGTGTGTGTGTGAGCGTCCACGTGTGTGTACTCTGAGTGAGTCGGGTTACCGTGGCGACAGGACTAAAGCCTCTGCCATGGCAACGTAGCATTGTTTGGGAATCCCCGGTCTGCTGCTGATGGAGGCCAGCGGGGAGGAGGAGGGGGTCCACCAGGCGACCCAGAATGCCTCACTGTGTGTGAGTGTGTGTGTGTGTGTCTGTGTGTGTGTGTGTAGCCTGTTAAAAAAATAACAACCTTTAAGAGAAATCTTCAAACAGCGTCTGTACCGTGCTGAGTCATCAACTGCTGCTTCTACTGTTTCCATCAGACACACACATACAGACACACACACACAGACACACACACACAGACACACACACACACACAGTGACTGCTGACTTGTTGCCGTGCCAACTAATGGAGCAGCTCATTTGGAACAAACCTGTGGAGTTTTTATCCTGTAAAAAAAGCTCATAACGCTCATGATGGTGATAAACATCGAGCTGCAGGAGACACACACACACACACACACACACACGCGCAAACACACACACACACACACACCCCTTCATGTCTGTACCGTCAGTTGGTGGCTGGAGAGCCGCTGATGTTACCACCTGAAACACTTTAAAATATTGACCCACTATTTGATCCACCTGCATAATAAACACTAGAGGTGCAGGTCCTGCAGGACTCCGGGCCCTCGGGGGCCCCATAGACCCCATTTTCAGTGCGTATCATTTGTTTTGTGGTGATTTAATGTGTTTGTGAACATGCATCTGTGGACCAGTGGCTGTTGGGCCTTCAGGCTGATTTAGGGATGAAAATCAAAGCTTTTATTTGTGTACTTTTTTTAGTCATTTGGGAATGCCACACTACAAAGCTGCGCTACAAAACTTCGCTTCAAAGCTGCATTACAAAGCTGAGCTACAGAGCTAAGCTACAGAGCTAAGCTACAAAGCTGTGCTACAAAGCCAATCCACAAATGCCTGCAGCAGGACAAGGCTTTTTCTTTCAGAGCACACAGTTAAAAAATGTTCACATTTGGGTAAAAATGCAGCGCTCGTCAACAGGCGCGTTTACATGGAGCCTGATGTGATTAGAATCAGAATCAAAGCCAAAACAGAGTCAGCGTGACTCATATAAACACCTCAGTCAGCTTAAACAGGACAAACGCAGAGTGAGAGCGAGGTTATTCAAGTTTCACTCAGCTGCAGAGGAGGAGTTTTATAATGAAAACGAGTTATTTTCAAAATGTTTTTTTTTTTAATTTGAAGTGGTTGATTGATGGTGAATTAATTACAATAAGCTTTTATTTATTATTGTTAAAGTTGTCATATTTTTGTATAATCCATGTGAGACAAGACATGAACTCAGCAGCTGATTTCATGTTAAATCCTGAAAACAAAAAACAAAGAAGCCAAACTGTCCAGACACACACACACACACGCACACACATGCACACACACGCATGCATACACACACACACACACGCATGCACACACACAGACACACACACACACACACACACACACCAGATGTCTGGGCGGATTAACACACGCACATTGAGGGACGCGCTCATTAATCCACTTGAGGAGTTTCTGATTGAATTAAAACGCTCGTTAAAGACGAGTTTGGATTAGTTTAACGAGACGAAACTTTCTGTTTTCAGATTCTGAGGTCAAAGCAAACGTTTATTATTTAATTTATTATCACAGTTCATGATGTCAGCTGACCTCACACTCAACATTACTATAAAAGTCATTGATTTTTACTGATTTTAGGTTTCCATGTCACCTCTTTATTCAAGCTAAATATTACATTATTTTATATTATACTTTATAAATGTACTTCGTAGATGTTGTGAGGAGTGGGACCTCTCTGTCTTTAAGTGCTGATGTTTTTGTCTTTTAGTCAGAAAACCTTTAACCCTTTGAACACTGAGAAAGTTGGTGCAATTTATTTTCAAAATGTGGAAGAAAGCAACTTGGTAAGAAATGTTACACAAAATGCAAAACATTAAGTAATTTTCCAGGTCAGTTCCTTATTTATTTTTTAACTTTCTCTTTCATTTTTTTCAAATTTTTTTTTCTTTTCAGTCTTTTAAATTTTATTTTAAACAATTTTCAGGTCATTTTCTTGTTTTTTTTTTCTAAACGTTTGTTTTCATTTTTTTCACTAGATTTGAGGTGATTTTCTTGTGTGTTTTTTTTTTCTTTTGCTGCTCATTGCCTTTTCCCCATGTTTGGGAAAGAAAGTTTTGCTCAGGTTTCAAACGGTTAAAGGTACATCACGTCAACAGCTAGAGAAGATTAATTACTTTTATCACTACTTTTCAGGTAATTTTCTTTATTTTTACAATTGTTTTTTGCTCATTTTTGGGTCATTTGTTCTTTCGTTGCTCATTTCCTTCTTCCCATGTTTTAGAAAGAAGCTTTTGCTCAAGTTTCAAAGGGTTAACTTGACCTTCAGTGTTGTCAGAGCGTCGTTTTGCTGTTTAAAGTCTCTTCGGAGTGTTTTTGTGTTGCAGCCTGAGGCTCAATCTGTGTGTCAGTTAACTGTTTGTGTCCAGTTTCTATTTATAGCTGAGAAAAAAACACACTGACCCTTTAACTGCTGACAAACAGCTGCAGGGACAAACTGACACACACACACACACACACACACACACACTCACACACACACACACACGCACACACAAAGACGGGCATTGATGAGCAGCTTGTGACACTGTGACTAACCAATCACATGCGTTACGTAATGACAGCATCACGTCTTGTTTTCACGCTGTGAACTCTGCAGACATCAAACTGTTTGTCCCTAATTTTAACTCGTCGTCCCCCTGAAGCCTCCATCCGTCCCCCGAACTATCAGAAAAAGATTTATCACCAAGTTGGTTTTCATTAAAGGGAATTTGCTTTGCAGCAAGCAACTTAATACAAATGGCTCCAAAATTAGCAAGAAATTAACATGAAATTACAAGAAAATAGCTAGAAAACAAAATAAATAAATAAATAAAAACGTAAAGTAAGAATAAATAAATAAATAAAAATAAGACAATAACTTCA
>NW_024630968.1:0-1020 GCF_008729295.1 Plectropomus leopardus
GGGAGATATTTGGCTCTTTAGCTGCTAAATGTTCCATTACGTTTGGTGCTGGGCTCCTAGCATACAGTGCAGTGGGTTTATCAGACCTTTTTTCATCGAAAATGGCTGCTTTTTGCATTGGCATGTAAAGCTGATGAAAGAAACTTCTATTTATACTCNGCACTGAATATATATGGGAATATTTCACAGATACTTGACCTGAGGGGTGTGTGTGTGTGTGTGTGTGTGTGTGTGTGTGTGTGTGTGTAACAATAGCAGAACACATGTACTTATTTATACATTAAGCGTTCCTTCATGAATGTCAGCAGTATTATGTGAACACTGAAGGCATGGTGCACAGTGTAAAGGCTCTGCTATTATATGGAGCTCTTACAGGGAGACTCGGTGTTACTTTTATAGTTTGTCCCTTATCTCAGTCACTTGAAAATCTTCTACACTTCCTAGACTGACCACTAAAAATATCAGAGCATTATCCAACACTGGAGACCAAAGATTATCTTAAAAAGAATTATCCAAAAAAAAAGCAATGTGTCTTTTCAGAAACCATGATAAGTTTACTCAGGGTAATCTCCAGGCTCTTTGTTGTAAGCAGTTTCATATATATATATATATAAATAAAACACCACAAGCCAAATGTCATCTAGTTCCATTAAATTGGACAGAGGGCAGACATCTCCCTGTCCCTTTAAGCCTGCACTTCTTTGACCGCTGAGGGCTGCACGACAGGTGTGGAAACTTCACTCACCCAGCAGATTAGGTGCGACATCACCATTAATTTGAAGTCATGTTTCTGCCCACCTGGCAAATTTGGGTCCAATATTCACTCCTCTTTTAGCTGTTTTTTGTCTCGACTGACTCCTGAGGGAGATATTTGGCTCTTTAGCTGCTAAATGTTCCATTACGTTTGGTGCTGGGCTCCTAGCATACAGTGCAGTGGGTTTATCAGACCTTTTTTCATCGAAAATGGCTGCTTTTTGCATTGGCATGTAAAGCTGATGAAAGAAACTTCTATTTATACTC
>NW_024630969.1:0-1727 GCF_008729295.1 Plectropomus leopardus
ATGAGTGGATGACGTGGCTGCAGGAACTGTGCCGTCTAGAGGATTTTTAACGTCATGAGATCCCTGAAACCACTAAACTTTGGAGAGACAACCAAGGGTAGTGACTTACCTTCTGTCACGTAGCAAAGACTCACAGGTACACAGCGCTTTTGTCATGGGAAAGGCTAGGGTGGCTCCACTTAAGTCTGTTACCATCCCTCATATGGAGCTTATCGCTGCCACTATGGCAAGCCGCATTTATGTTCTGTGGAGGAAAGAGTTACATATGGATCTTCAGGATTCCATGTTTTGGACAGACAGTGCATCTGTGCTCAAATATATCAAGAATGAGACTTCCAGGTTCAAAGTCTTTGTTGCCAACAGGGTCTCAGAAATTCTCAAAGTTTCACAGTCTTCTCAATGGGCACTGCAAGATGGCGCCGACTGTCAGGGCACGCCGTCTGTCGCTCTGTGTTTACGTGCTTATTGTATGTTTAGTGGTGTCATTGCTTGCTAAGAATACCAAATCGCTACTGGTTTATGAACGCCATGTGCTTTTTAACATCCTGAATTCTTTGGGAAAGCTCTCCCATGTTACTGGTGGAGAGCAGGCGTTAAGTTTACCTCCTCACCTGGCCACGGTACCGGAGGAGTTACGGCGCCACGAGCTTCCTTATCTGCCGCACATTAGGAGGCGCAGGAGGCGCAAATGTGCTCGTGGTACGCGAGCAGGAATACATGTGGCGATTACAAAGATAAAAGCGAGGGCGCGGAGGGAATCTTTCCGGGTTGCTGCTGCTGCCTGGATCGGCGATGTGGATCTAACCTATCGATTGCGGCGGATTCGACCGGTCTGTCCGACTGATCTACAGCCCGATCAGCTGTTTTTCCCCAGCTGGAGAGGGGCGGGGCGGCGAGGAGGGGGCGGGGCGTGTCTGGATAACTTGCAGATACCCGCTGTTGTGCCGGCAGCTGTCGGTGAAGAAGTGAAAATGCGTATGGCCCTTCTGAATGTTCGATCACTGTCTCAAAAGACTTTTATCCTTCATGACTTTTATGAGTCTCACGACCTGCAGTTTATGTTCTTGACTGAGACATGGATGCGTGAGGGTGAAGTGACTGCTCTATCAGAACTTTGTCCTCCCAACACCACTTTCTTCAGCACTCCCAGACTGACTGGACGAGCAGGGGGCGTGGCTTCTGTTTACAGTGATGCTTTTAAATGCAAGCGGATTTCTCATGATGCTGCTTTTACCAGTTTTGAGTTGCAGCTTTTTACAATGGACAAACCATGTGTCTGTTTGATGGCTGTAATCTATCGTCCCCCTAAGTATAATGTGAATTTTATCTCTGAGTTTGCAGATCTTTTATCTAGATTTGTCCCACTTTATGACAGAATTCTGATCGTGGGAGATATGAATATGCACATCTGTTGTCCTGATAAACCATTAGTTAAGGACTTTTTAAATATCATTGAATCTTTTAATCTTACACAGTTTGTGTCTAGTCCAACTCATCAACAGGGACACACTCTGGATTTAGTCCTAGGATATGGACTATCTGTGTCAATAGATGAAATCTGTCAACTACCAATGTTTGATCACTTTGGGATTGTTTTTAATGTCCTACTTCCTAAGCCTAAGGGCTCAGAGACTAAGTTGCAGGGAACACATTTGTCTCGTTATATTAGCACCAATGCATTGACCGATCTGTGTTCACGACTGCCTGATGCTGTTAATCAGATTTTT
>NW_024630970.1:0-1783 GCF_008729295.1 Plectropomus leopardus
GGAGAGGATCCAACGAACAGGTTGTTGAGCGAGATGAACTAACAATCTTGGATAGTTCAGACAATGAAGGAAGCTCAAAATCACTAAAACCTTGTCCATTGCTAAAAGAAGGAGCAGCAATACATAATGAGTCAAACTGAAGAGACTTTGGAATTTGCAGCCTGATGTCCATAACCTTATCATTAAAAAATAAAAGAAAGTCTTGTGCTGTCAGTTGTGGACAGCTGACCACCTGATTGATCTGGGTGAGTTTTGACACAGTATCAAACAACAACCTAGAATTATGCCTATTATTGTCAATCAGATGTGAATAAAATGAAGACATTGCAGCTGACATGGCAGACTGATATGTTGCTAGACTGTCCTTCCAGGCTTGATAAAAAACGTCTAGCCTGGTTTGACGCCACCGACGCTCAGCCTTCCTGCAATGTTTTTTAAGAAGTAAAACATTGTCATTCAGCCAGGGAGTAGGGCTCTTTTTAAGACTCCTCTTAACCTTGGCTGGGGCCACCGAATCCAGCAGGTTCCGAAGGACAAGGTTAAAGTGTTCAGTCAGGTTATCCACTGTACAATCAATACTAAAAACTGAGTCAGCCAAATCAGGCAGTCTTGAGTTAAAATCATGTAAGGCACTTGGGCTGATGTACCGAGATATCCTTGACGTCGCCGTTCCACTTCCTGAAGTTGATGACATTGGAATTAAAATGTCAAATAAAATTAATAAATGGTCTAACGCTGGTAAGACACAAAAGTCATTAATTGAAACGGACAACCCAAAGCCTAAGATGAGATCCAGAGTATGTCCACGGCAATGAGTTGGTCCAGACACAAACTGTGTAAAATTAAAAGAATTAATTATGTTTAAAAAGTCTGTGACCAGTGGCTTATCCTCACAGCATAAATGAATATTAAAATCACCCACGATTAAAATCCTATCATAATGAACAATAAAACTAGTTAAAAAGTTGGCAAAGTCCGATATGAATTGTTCATTATACTTGGGAGGGCGATAAATAACAGCAACTAGGACCACACAGGGATGATTAATAGTGAAGAGCAGTGACTCAAAAGAGGTAAATGCAGCAGAGTTCACGGACTGTCTGCATTTAAGAAAGTTATTAAAAACTGAAACCACCCCTCCTCCCCTCCCTGTCAGTCTGGGGGAGCTGAAGAAGCTGGTATCAGGAGGACTGAGTTCCAGCAGGGGGGCCACTTCACCATCACGCAGCCAACACTCCGTGATAAACATGGCATCCAGCTGATGAGTCTCGTAAAAATCACGGAGGACAAATGTTTTATTCGAAAGAGACCTGGCATTTATCAGTGCCATTTGGACCCTTTGCTCCTGATTCGGAGGAAAAGCAGTACAGTGCACCCGATGCAGGTTGTCGGGGCTCACTCCGGCTCTCCAGCCCCACCTCCTTCGTGACCAGCGGCGCTGTGTCAGCTGATTGAGCTCCACAAACGCCGGGTAAACAGGAAGAAGGCATCGCTGGCGGTAAAACAGATCCATTCGAACAAGAGCCAAATCACCAAGACGATGTCGACTTTTCTCCAGAGACCAGATCCGAAGCTTCACACGCATGCCTGCACGTTTGCCACGAGCCCGACCCCGTTTCCTACGGGTCGCTCGCCGAGGACGGAAAACCGACTCCCGGCTGAAGAGCTCAGCAGGCACCGAAGCCAGAAACGGAGGAAGCGTCGTTGTCCTCTGCTCATAATCGGCATGATAAAACTTTCTGATCGTATCACGGATGTTAAAAAGAGCCTGGCGCTCGTAGAC
>NW_024630971.1:0-2321 GCF_008729295.1 Plectropomus leopardus
AAAAAAAAAAAAAAAAAAAAAAAAAAAAAAAAAAAAAAAAACCTATCGACCAACTGACCAGGAGTTAATATTACAGTTTTTATTTATTTAGTTAGTTATTATTAATATTTTGTTATTTTCTAGCCCTGATAACCTTTGGTCAGTTAAAGGTGTTATATGAATAAAATTATTATTATGATTTTTTTTTTAATACATCAGCATTTTGTAGGGTTGATTAACTCCTGGTCAGTTGGTCGATAAGCTTTTGTCCAAGTGTTGTCTCATCGGTTGGACAAGCATTTGTCATATATGACATTATGAAGTGTTCAGCTGGAAGTTCTGAGCAGAAAATTATTAAGTGATGAGAAAATGTGGAAGACTTTATGTTTTATGAAAAGTAGATCAGCACTTTAAAGAACATCACAAGTCAAAGTGTCTCTTGATCTCTGCGCTCGTTCTCTAATTAAAATAGTTCTCAAAGAATTATGTAACAAGCTGGATATCAAATCAAAAATAGATTTAAAAAAAAAAAAGGTGTGTATAAACTCCGAACTCTTCTTCCTCACGCTCATGATGTAACAATAACGATAACAATGACGCCGGTTTGTCCTCGGCAGACGTGTGAATGTCACACACACAAATATTTGATGTTTGATTTCATCTCTCTGTCACACACACGCAGCAGCCGACAGACTCCCGGGCATCACACACACACACACACACACACACACACACACACACAAACACACACACACACACACACACACACACATACAGAATATAACAGCTGACAGATGTTTGAGTCATCAACGCACAGACGACCTGCAGAGGGCAACACACACACACACACACACACAAACAAACAGGCTGTCATGTCTGGATGTCTGAGAGGATTTCCTGTTGCTGATCAGACTGACAGCATCGAATCACAGCCGCTGAGTAAGTGTGTGTGTGTGTGTGTGTGTGTGTGTGTGTGTGTGTGTGTGTGAACATACCGACAGCCAGGTTGGCGATGAAGAAGTTGGTGACAGTTCGGAGCGTCTTGAAGCGGTAGATGACGTAGATGACCAGAGAATTACCCAGAACCCCCAGCACGATGATGGTGCTGTAGGCCAAGATCAACACCACCTGCAAAAAACAACAACAACAACAACAACAACAACAACTGTCAGAACGAGTTGTTTTGATGCAACAGCTCAAAGAACTATTCTGAAATCACAGGAACAAGAGACGACAGCTGATACCTGCATATTTTGAGACTTACTGTATATTTTCTGACTGATATTCATCAAACAAACAGTCGTTTGGTCGCTGCACATCCAAAGATGGAATTTAAAGCTCTGTTTGTTTGTGCCAAAACGGAAGAAATTCCCTCTATGTGTTCTTTGGATATTGTGTTCAAGAGAAGGATACGGATGCCAAGACACAGTGACAACTGACCACCAAAATCTAATCAGTTCATCACTTTGTCTCCGAGGATGTTTGTGCCAAATTTGAAGAAATTCCATCAAGTCAGTCACTCTAAAGATATCACATTCAAGAGAATGAGATGCATGCAAGGTCACAGTTACCCGACCTTTGACCACCAAAAATCAAATTTCAATTAACTGTCATATCCAAGCGGCCGTTTGTGCTAAATTTGAGGAAATTCACTTCTGAGATATTTCTAAAAAATTAAGTTAAACAAAAACAAACCCCTACCTGCACACTCAGAAGTTTAATGGGGTCTTCTGGGAAATCCACTCCCTCAAACACCAACGGAGGCAACGCTGGGGAGTTGGCGCCGCTGGCATTCGGGTCGTAGTCATGGTAACCAAGGTTGCCTGGGTCGTCATCAGGCAGGGGCAGGAGGCGGAGCTCGTCCTGTGTGGCGTTGACAGCGCTGACGGCCTCCATGTCTGATCATATGTGTCCAGCCTGAAACGCCATTTTACTGTTGCACACCCTGTCTCTGCTGGACGACAAGGACACAGACGGACACACGGGTCAAAACCAGCTGATGGCCGTCTCCGTAAAAGCTGCAGATGACTATTTTGGCCACTAGAGGGCAAAAACAAAACTGACATGTTATCAGCTTATAATTGGGGTTGAATTTGGGTTAAAACGCAGCACTTTAAAAATGTTATAAATTGAAAAAAATGGAGGTTTAAAAAGTCTGGACAATTATTATAAGAAAAAAAATGAATAAATAACATCTAATAATGAAAGGGTTCATACCTGAAAAGTAACAATCTTATAAGGAAATAGATAGCATAAAAGTAATACATATATACATACATCCCTTTTAAAGTTGATAAGAAGTGCTTAAAATATAACAAGTGCCACGAGTTTGATAAAAAATA
>NW_024630972.1:0-3433 GCF_008729295.1 Plectropomus leopardus
AAAAAACATAACTGGGACAAAAAAGAGGAAATGAATTGTTAAAGATGTGTATGAAGGCTGGCTGTTGTATAACAGTGTTGATATTTGACGGACACCTTTGAACCAGAGGTTGCTGCTGTCGCTCTCACAGTCCGACATGGTGATGCTCCCCGTCTGTTGTCCTTTAAGACCAAGACAAAACGCTATTATTTTTATTATTATTATTGTTGTTGTTGTTGTTGTTGTTGTTGTTGTTTTTCTTCTGGAACCTAATTTTGAGTAAATAACTCAAACAATAATGAATATTTTCTTTATATTTCCCCCGTGGTTATTTAATCATTTTCCTGTGATTCTCTTTCTTAAAATATTTTCAGCTCATTTTCTCATCAGCTTTCTCCATTTTTGTTTTTAGCAATTTGTTGGACATTTCATGCCAAGTTACTGGTTGCTGGTTTTCATGTTTTTGAAAGAAATTAAACCAAATCTGCTCAGTAATAATAATAATTTTTATTCTACAACTTCATTTAAATAAATAACTATGAGAATTATAAATATATTTTTAGCGATATTTTTCCTACTTATTTGACATTTTTCTCATTATTTGGTTTTTTAAAGCTATTTTCAGGTCATTTTCTTGTCACCGTTCACATTTTCCTCTCAACAGTTTTGCCCTTTTCTCATGTTCTTGAACGAAGTCAAACCGTATTTGCTGACGTTTCAAAGGTAAAACTGCTTGTGAAAAGTGTCCAAGTGCAGCAAAAGAAAGCTGATGCAGGTATTAAAGGGTTAAACATGACCAACAGAGTAACTCACCTCGTTGAATCTGCAGAAACAGATCGGACGACTTTTCAGCTCCACAAAGAAACTGTGAGTCGTTTGTCCTCCCAGAGACCAACAAACTGTCCTGTCATCACTTTCAGAGTCCGTCAACGTTTCATAACTTTTCTGAAGTTCATATTCATTTTTTTCTGTTTCCAGAGAATCCAAAACTCAAAACTCAGCTTCCCTTTTTTTTTTTTTTGATTTGGAAACTTTTTCCGGCAGAGAAACAGATTTTCAGTCCACACTTCCCCAAATGAACGTTACATGAAGGTTCAAATCAAACTCTGAGGGAACATATAAACACAAAGTCGCCTCCGCCACTTTAAAACTCATCTGTTATACTTCGTCATTTATTTTGTACAACTGTGCTGAAATTGTGCCGCGTTCGTACGGTCGTGAAAAACACAGAAAAATCAGAGTTTCCAAATCACAATTTCAAGATTTTTTTTCACAGTTTTTCCTCAGAGATTAAAAATATTTGGCGCTGCCCTGCGTGTTTGTGTCTGACAGATCAAAAAGGAAAGAGTTTCTGAGCGTTTTAATTTTCTGTTGAAGTTCTCACGCGGCGACTTCTGTGAACTGATCAGGCCGTCAGAGGTCAGAGGTCAGCCTTCGGTGAGGTCGTCGTTGAAGTGCAGCAGGATGGCGGGGGCGAACAGGTCGGGGTCCAGTCGCAGCTGCTGCAGCCGGAGGTCGTCGTCGGGGACGTCGTTCTCGCTGAGCGTGCGGCTCATGTCCAGGCTCGCCCCGCCGTGTTTCCACGTGTAGCTGATGGCGTGGGCGTTAAAGCGAAGGTAACGCTGCAGGATCTCAGCCAGAGTCTCCTCCGAGCACACCTGGACAACGACAGCAGCACAGAACGCTTTTCAGTGTGTGAGGAGGGATTTACTCAGTGTTAATGTTATTACTATTATTATTATTGTTATTACTATTGTTATTATCATCATCATTATTATTGTTATTATCATTATTATTATTCTGAGGAAATCCAAACTCCTCAGCTGCAAACACCAGCCCACAGTCCTGAAGGTGGCGCTACAGAGACGTCTACCTCTCTAAAGGTTAAAAATTCAGAACATTCGAACGTGATACAGCTTTAAGAAATGACAGAAAAATCTGTGAAGAAACTTTTCTCACTTTATCGTGTAGAAATGATGAAGTCCATCACTCTGTTTTTATCCAAAACTGTAGCGTGGTTTGTGTAATCACGTTATGTACTTAACGTAAAATCGTGTACGTTAGATTTAGGAAAGTAAAGATGGTTGAGAGTCGTCACATAACTTAATGTAAAGTTACGTAGACTAGGTTTCATAAAAGTAACAAATTTGGCTGTCGTAAACGTAATTAACGTAAAGTTACGTTACTTTATATACTTGGTGTAACGGTGTGTAACTTAATGTCGTTCATGTAAAGTTACGTAGGTTAGAAAAGTTGTGCAGGTTTGATTTACAAACGTAAACATGGTTAGGCATCATTACGTTACTCACTCACCGAAAAGTAAGGTTACGTTAGCTCTATTAAAAGTAATGTGGTCTGTGTTATCGCGTTAGGTACTTAATGTAAAGTTACATAGGTTATGTTACGTTACCTATAGCTAAACCTAAAGTTACGTAACTTTTCGTACTAAGCGTTAACTTATGGAACTTTACGTACTTAGTGCAAAGTTATATAACTTTCTGAACTCGGATTAAAGTTATGGAACTTTCCGTACTTTCCATAAGTAAAATTGCGCCGGTTTGTTATTAGGAGGTAAACATGGTTGGGACTCGTCACGTTCTGTACGGAACGTAAGGTTCGTACAGAACGTGACGACGTAACTCGAAATAACTCAAAGTTCAGGAGTTTCACAGGGACACAGACAGCAGTCTCCTGAGGGAAAGTCCTGCGTTTGTTTGACTCTACCTGCATCCTGACGCCGACTTTTGCTGTTTGTACGACTTTTATCTTTACAGCTTTGGTCACATGATCTCAGCCTTCATGATTACGGGGTTATATTCAAGTTCTCCTGCATTAATGAATTCATATTCGAGTTCTGCTGCATTCATTTTCATACGCAGAGTCGATGATTACGTCCCGCTTCAGTAAACGTCTGCTGGTGTTAAAGTTCACCTGCAGCCGCTGCTCCTGTGACGTCAGTGTGTTGATGACTCGTATCCACCTGGTCTTGGCGGACAGCTGTCCCACCTCGTAGCGTTCGTCCCTCCACCACGGTTGCCCGATGTCGTTGGCCCAGTCAGAGCGCGGGCCGGCGGGGGGGGTGTGCACAAAGCGCCCCCTGGGGGTGTAGTACCTCACGCAGTTCGTCAGAGGGTCGACGTATTTCAGGACCTGAGGACAGACGGACAGATGCAGGTGATACACCTGAGGACAGATGGACGGACAAAAGGACACCTGCAATAATGCAGGAGGTGAGCTGCTCTCTGATTGGTTGTTGGACTGGTGCTCACGTCTTTGGTTTCGGGGTCGAACCAGCAGCTGATGTCCTTTCCTGCACACTCCATGATGGGTAAGAGCAGCGCGTCGCCTGCCAGAAACAAACAGCTGATGATTATTTATACTCTGTTATTTACTGTAAATAAACTGTTTTATGTACTGAAAATAAACTGTTTTATTTACTGTAAATAAACTATTT
>NW_024630973.1:0-2938 GCF_008729295.1 Plectropomus leopardus
AGGAGGAGGAGGAGGAGGAGGAGGAGGAGGAGGAGCAGGAGCAGGAGGAGGTGAAGCATGTGCTCCTGCAGGCGTGTCAGAGTTCCTGCTCCCTCCCTCACATGTTCAGCAGCAGAGATAAATCAGCTCTCAGCACTGTTTGTTCAGGACAAACCTGAACTGAACGTCTTGTCCCTCAGAGGACGAACCTGAACTGAACGTCTCGTCCCTCAGAGGACAAACCTGAACTGAACGTCTCGTCCCTCAGAGGACAAACCTGAGGACAAACCTGAACTGAAGTTAAAGGTGCTAAAGAATTAAATTCTTATATAAAGAATTATTATTACTACTACACAACAACAATCACTGCTACTACCACCACTGTTATTATAATGATCAATCATAATAACAATAATCATAATAATGATAATAATATTAATAATCATAATAATGACAATAATATTAATAATCATAATAGTGATAATAATATTGATAATCATAATAATGATAATAATAATAATCGTAATAACTGGTTCCCTGGTCAGCTGTCTCACTTCCTGCTGAACTGTCATCAGTAATCTGAAGCGTCAGTCTGAACATCAGAGCAAAACTCACAACAGAAATCACAAAAACACAGTTTGTTTAAAATGCAGCTCAGAAAAAGTTTGATTCTGTGAATGAATCTGTTTGTCCGCAGTCACGTGATCGAGCTGATTAAACTCCTTTAAATCTAATAAAACAGAGCGTTTGACCTCAGAGGATGTGACATCATGCTGCTGACGTTCAACAGAGTCATAAAACTGCTCTATAATCACACACACGATCAGTGTGTTTACGGGCTGACTGGACACATTCACACAGTTAGAGCTGACCTCTGACCTCTGACCTCTACACCAACAGAAAACAGACGCCAGAACCTGCACATATTCACACAGTTTGCTTCTGATGTGACGACACTTAAACAGAAAAATGAATACTTCAACAAAGTGTTATACCTTCTGTCATCACGCTCAATCACGCTTTGGAACTACAGCTCCCATAATGCTTTGCCATTGATGCAGCGAGTTACACGGGGACACGCTGAGCGCCCCGAACATCCATTTGTGAGAGCTCCCCTCCGCGTGCCGGCCGCCGCCGCTGCACGCTTCCTGTGCGCGTGTGTCTTTGTGTAACACGTTTGAAAAAGCGCAGCGTTAACCATCAGCGGCTCCTGTCTGCAGGGGACCGGCGAGGAAAAGCTAAACATGAAGGTTTTTTCGGTGTCTTTGTAAAGGTTTATTCAGAAGGACATCGGTGATGATGCGGTCGAAGGGACGTCACGCTGCGTCTAAACCCGTGCGTTTTATTTCGGAGGTCAGATTTTAGAGTTGCGGCTCTAAAAAGAAGTTTTCTTTGTCCGGATGTCACGGTGTGCACGCTCTGTTTCTGGGTCAGAGATGAATGAAGTTCAGACCTGCAGAAACGCAGAGCCGCACGGAGCACCGGGGACTTTAGTGTTAAACCACATGAGCCATTCTTCCCTCTGCTGAGATACAGCGGCTCTTTTTTACCTCCATCTTTACTGTTTCTAGACCAACGAAATCTTCTTCTAATGTGCACTGTTGTGTTAACTTTTAATGACAATAAAGTCGATCTAAGTCTGGACCAGAGGAAGGTGAAGAGTCAGGAAGAGCAGAAATAGTTTACAGCAATTACGGCAGAAAAACAACATATAAGATATTTGTTACATTTACATTAAACGAGCGTTTTCCTGTCAGATAACCTGCGACACTGTCGCTCTGATCTGTATCTGACACATGTGACACGTTTGGATTTTACAATAACGGAATAAAAATGATTCACCATCAGCCAAATGCAGCAGTTAAATGTCTGTATGACACATTTACGCTAAAAAGAGTCTAAAGACGAGCTGATCCTCTTTCACCACAAATATCTGCAGCGTGCACGAAGCCCTGAGCCAAACTACGAGACAGAAATGAACCGGAATAATAACGGAGAAGAAGCGCGCGAACGAGCGCTTTATGAGGATGACGTGACTGTAGCACGCGTCAGTAAATCTCTCGTCTTCCTATATTGTGTTTATTGTCCTTTATTTTGCAATTATTTACTTTTTTTTTTTTTTTTTTTACTTTATTTTTTATTTACTTTAACTACATTTTTTGTGACCTGCCTGTTTTATTCCTTTGATTTGCTTTGTTCCTGTTGACCTTTTGCATTTTCTTCTGGCTTTTTAGTTTGACTTTTATTGACTTTTCTGTTTGTTGTGTGTGTTCATGTTTGATTAATTAATTAATATTATTCTGAGTTCCTGCCTTTGATTTGTCCATCAGCCACTGTGTAAACTGCTGTTTTAAAGTCATATATCAATAGTTGACAACTTGAAAAAGAGGAAAAATGGAGAAAATATAACTCTACAGCTGTTTTTAAAGTCTGTGTGTGTGTGTGTGTGTGTGTGTGTGTGTGTGTGTGTGTGTGTGTAACATGTTTCTGTGCAGCTGTAATGACTGTTTTCCTCCTCTGAAAAACCACAAAATAAAGCAGAATGAAAAAAAAATGCTGCAGAGCCACGATGACGTTTTTGTTTTTCCTGTTTTTTGAAGTCTGCTCTGACACACACACACACACACACACACACACACACACAGCTAGGTGATAAAATGTTTGCTCGGGTCTTTAACCCTGTAATGCCTGGATCGTCAGCAGTTTTCTCCTGCAGGCGTCTAAACTTGGACAGAAACGTTCCACAACTTGCAAAAAAAAAAAGTATAAAGTGATAAAATCATCTGAAAAAAATACACGTCAAGAAAATGTCATTTATAAATCTAACTAGGGCTGGGCGATATGGAAAAAAGTCCTCAGTAAGTACAGATATTTATCACGATATCCATCAAATCAGTATTTCTGTGGAGCTTAAAGGTTCCTCTGACTCCTCAGTGAGATATGAAGATATCATCAGGTT
>NW_024630974.1:0-5672 GCF_008729295.1 Plectropomus leopardus
ACTGACACCAACAGCACTGATTGCAATCGTTCACATCATTAATTTCAGTTCAGCAACAACCTCTCATGTGCACAATACGGTAGATCGATTCTTTTTTCTGTGCTGCAAGTGAGGAGGTGTATCCTGGAAGCAGGAGATATCATGCAGAGCTGTAGCTGTTCAAATATTTGAAAGCATTTCCAGAAGTAAATGAGGTCTGCAGGTTCGCTTTTTATTGTGCTGAAATGTAAATATGTGCTGCTGTGTTGCTTAACACAAGCAGAGAGATGTTTTTCGCTGCAGGAATTCACAGTTTGAAGGAGCAGAGGAGAGAAAATAAGAAGATTTTATTTTACTTTCACATTCTTCTGATGTTTGGAGACTTCTGTTGCTTCTTTTAAAAAAAGTTTTACAGATGTTTTGTTTTTTAACTCTTGAGCACCAATAATTAAAAATACATTACAAAAGAAAAGTCTAGCGGGGCAGAAAAAAGACTGTCTGGGAGCTTAAAAGGGAGATCAACATGAGTTGTTTTTGTGCCTCTAACTGCTCAAACAGGTGTTCAGAGTCTCTTTTCATGATCCCCTGCAGCTGAAAAATCATATTTATTAAATCCTGTATTGGCAGAGTTTTTTACTAATGTGAACTTTTGCCTTTTTGCCTTTACACACTCCAGGAGTGTTTGCAGTAACATCTGGTTAAAGGAAAAACGTAGACAAACATGTAACAATAATAATAATGATAATCATCATAATCATTATCGTTATCGTAATCGTAAATAAATACATCTAAAAAGAAAAAAACGCATCTACTAAATACATCAACCCTTATACATACCTTAATACATTTAAACAAAAAATCAAATAAAGATATATTTGAACATGTATTTGATCAGCGCTGCCTAGTTTTACCGTTTGATCTGAGTTTGGTTCGTGTTTCAGAGAGTTTGATCTTGGTCTACTTCCATACTTTATGTCTCCATGGCGGCGGCGTGCATTGCAGGAAATACAAAAATGCATAAGTACAGCCTGTAATTGAGCAATGTCCCGAAAGCCAAATTACTCGTGCTCTGTCATCCAGCGAAGTTTCTCTGTGGAGGGATTTCTGAGTTTACTACACTTCATCTACACGTACTGCTCACTTTGTCAGGATACAAAACTGGTTAAAAATCGGCAAAGTATACCTCTAATAGATAAAACCACAACTATATAGGTGGCTAAACACAACTCATGTTTCAAAAATTTAAAATGTAATGATAATTATAATTTCAGTTTGAGTGAACCGACTCTTTATAATGAATTTGCTGTTAGAGTTGTAAGAAGACTTTAAAAAAAAAATCAAAATAAAGGCCCAATCAAATTAAAATCTGATGTTTTCGTCATCTGGTCATGATCACTCAGTGCTTCTCTGGTATATTTGCAGCAAAGCAGACATTTCAAACTCTTTATTCATTCTCATTTTTCCGTTAAAGCCACCAGACCAGTTTTTACAACGGCAAATAAAAAAGGATTGTCATGAAGCTGTGGATCAAAACTGTGCTGTTTATAGCAAAGTGTGAAAGGGAGCAGTAAAACTAACTTTTTTTTTTTTTATCTTGTATCATAGATTAGTACTCAGACTGTTTTATTTACTAACTGTTTCCTGTTTTCTTCCCTCATCTCTTTCAGAGTTGACGCTCCCACAGTTTTACAACTTCCTACATGAGATGGAGAGAGCCAAGGCCAGCATGGAGTGTTTCAGCTGAGTGTGTGTGTGTGTGTGTGTGTGTGTGTGTGTGTGTGTGTGTGTGTGCGCGTGCGTGCGTGCGTGCGTGCGTGCGTGCGTGCGTATGTGTGTGGAGCTGCAGGGCAGTGTGTGGTATGTATTACGTCATGTTTTGTGTCTGTGTGTGGCACAGACACAAAACATCTCCCCAGTGACTGAAGCTCAAACACAAACAAATTTTTATTTACCGCCGACATTTCTACTGAAATCTACCAATAAACATGAGAATAGAAGAAAACACTTTATAGTGTTTTTTTTTTCTGAGAACCTTGCTGTGAATCAAGTCTGGCGTTTCGTCGATACTTTCTCTTCGGCTGTCACAAGGATGAAACCTGCGCGAGCCCTGTGGGGGAAATTTGGCATCTGGATCCAGAAAAAGAAACTGTAAACTATGCAGAGAAAGTTAATGTAACCTCAGAGACCTGTTTGATCACGTTCAGTCCTGATGTTGTTTCTTTGAATGAATAATGATCTGATTTCAAAGAATATTCCATAAAACAGTTCATTTACACAGTCATGATAGAGCGTGGTGGCTTTTTACAGCCAAAGCATAACTGTGCTCTGTTAAACATTTGACAAAATGTTAATAAGCAGCTCTAATAGATGAAAGATAAATAAAATAAGCAGCCCTTTAAAAAGCAACATAGACATTTAAACCTTTAAAACTTGAGCAGATCAGTTTGATTTCTTTTGAAAACAATGAAAAAAGACCAGAAGCAAAACACTGGGAAGACATGAAACTAAAACGACCTGAAAATAAGTTTTTTAAAACAGACCAAGAGAATAAATTCATTTTAAAACGATCTTTAAAAAGGAAAAAATGTCCAGAAAACTATATTTATGATTATCGGTAAAATTGTGTTGCAGTATATGTATGATTTTTTAAAAAAAAACTTTTTTATCACTAATTTTCAGGTTCTTTTCTTATAACTTTACTGTTTTATTTTATTTATTTATTTATAAAAGTACTAATATGAAAAGTAACTGCATTTTCCAGCTGATCCAGGATGTTTTTTTTAAAAGAGGTTATTCATCTTTAAAGTAGAGGAGTTTTCTCAACACATGAAGGAAACACTTCCTTCCTTCCTTTAGCTTATCACAAACATTCATCATCATTACATCTTGAGATACAGTTTTTTTCTCCTGACAGGATGAAAAACTGTCATCTGTAAAGTATCTAAAGCTGTCAGATAAATGTGGTGCAGTAAAAAGTACAGTATTTACTTGTAAATGTGGTGGAGTAGAAGTATAAAGTTGCATAATATTGCAATACTTAAATGACAAGTACCTGAAATATGCACTTCAGTACAGTAGATAGATGCATTACACCTCCACTAATAAATGTCGATAAAAGCCTTGATCGTGATAAATACCAAACACTGATACGTATTAACCTCGAGACAGATTTCGGAGGTTTGAGTGTCTCAGATGTTCGAGTGTCTACAAGTGTTTGCTTTTGTTCCTCAGAATTTCTTTTTTGCAATAATTAGCTCATCACTCATCAGAGACTTATCGGCCGTGTGGGATGTTTTCTGCGTGTCTCTATGACTTACTCAGCACATTTCATTGCTCTCCGTGCACAACACATCTCGTTTTACACTCGACGGCTTCTCCTTGATCTTTTGTGGAATTTATTGCATGCGGCTTTATGCAGGAGTCTGCCGAATTAATAAATGTAGATCCTTGAAATGACATTTTGTCCCAAAAAGTGAGTGAAAGAGAAATTTGTCTGTTTCGATACTTAATGTAATTTGAGATGTAATTTGATGCCAATACTTTTTAACTTTAAAAAATATGAATGCAAGACTCTCATTTGTCATTATGACGAGTAACTTTCTCGAAAAACGACTTCAAATGACTTAGTATTTCAAAATAATTATTACATTTATTAAATAACGCATTTGTATGTTAAAATAATGAGATACTTTTTCCAAAGATAATAGGTAATAAGGTCAGAAAAATTAGAAAACTAGAAATAATGATTTTACTTTTGATACTTTGGATTTTGACGCAGTGCATTTTAACTTTAGGTAAAAATATGAGTGCAGGACTCTTACTTGTTCTGACAAACTTTTTGGAAACAATGACTCTCTCATTTCGAAGTAATGTGTCTGCATGTCTCTACGACTCGCTCAGCACATTTCACAGCTGTCCGCCTACGAAATATCTCGTTTTATACTCGTAGGCTTCTCCTTGATCTGCTGTGGATTTTATTGCGTGTCTGCCAAATTAATAAATGTAGATCCTGAAGTTGACATTTTGGCTCGGAAAGTATATTGAAGGTAAAAAAAAGAATAAAAAGGAGCCAATACATTTTAACTTTTAACTAAATAATCTAAAAAAAAAGAGTAAGTGTCTCCGAATGACTTAGTATGTCAAATAATCAGTTAATTGCTTAAAATAATGTGTTTGTATGTTAACATAAATAATATAAACAAAGTTAAGAAATTTTCAAAATCATTAATAATCATTAGTAATTAGGTCAAAATAATTAGAAACATTAAAGAAATAAAGACTTCGTATGTCATAATGATTTAGTGACGTACAATAATGCAACAATATTTCAAAATAATGAGTTAATTTCTTGAATTAATGAGTGATATTGAAAATTAAAAATAATAATAATAAGTTAGTATCTCAAAATAATCTTTCTGGACATTTTTTTCCTTTTTTTGATAATTTTCTTATAATGATCCCCCCTTTGTAAAAACAAATTTTGAAATGATTTTCTTGTCACCTTCAGCTAATTTCTCACAATTTGTGGGACATTTCGTGTGATGTTGCTCACTTTTTTTCTTATGTTATGTTATTTTTTTAATTTTTTTTTAAAGAAATCAATCCAATCAGGTTTCACAGGGTTAAATAGCTTGTGAGGGCAGTATAAATAAACTGATGTGGATCTGTGCAGCTGTAGAAATAGGGAACATAGCTTGCTAAAATTAGGTAAGTATCACCAATGAATAAATAAATTATTCATTTATTCATTAATGATAAATATGATTACTACTATGATGATTATTATAATATATAATATAATTTAAGTTCTTTTTTTGGTGATAATTAACTAATTTTGGCTAGCTATACTCACTAACCATCAGCATCTAGCTCTTATATCAAATATCCTCAAACTGCATATGATATATCAATATTTTACTGTAAGACAATTACAAACATGTAAACATGTTAACAGTTGCACTCATAAAATGTACTTTTCACCAGGTTATCTGTGGTGTTGTATTACTGTGGAGAGCTGCAGATACCACAGAGGTTTGTTTCTAACAGCCTGAAGCTGCACGTCTGGATCCCCTTTATTTACTGCTTTATGTGTCATCACATGAATGACAAATGTTTCTGTCTCTCTTTCAAACTGCTGCAGTATTCTTTGTATTTTGTCAAACATAATTTATCATTATCTTGAACATGATCAGACTCATGACTCTGCAGCGTGTCATTATCTATCAGTGTCTGTAACCCCAGACTTCACTTCAGCAACAGCTTTTTCCCTCAGGAAGTCAAGCATCCAGTTCAACATCCTGCCATATATAACCTTTGCACCCAGCACTGTATTTAACATGTCCTTCTTCCATCACACGTTCTCTTTCCAGACAGACTGATAATTGTGCACTCGTTTGAATGTGCTATTTTAATTTGTTTTTTTTGTTCTTGCACTACTTTCAGATGCCTTTTAGTTTGTTTTTTTTTTTTTTAAATATTTTTTATATCTTTCAACAAATGGTAACCAAAAAGGCAATGAGCGACTTGGCAAGAAATGTTTCACAAATTCCAGGCTAGAAAAATATTTTTAAAAAGCAACAGGAAAAACTATTTCTAATTACATATTTAAAATTATGTTAGAAAATTATTTATTATATTTAGCACTTTGCCTAGGTCATTGTCTTTTTTCTAACTTTTAAACAATTCTTTTTGCT
>NW_024630975.1:0-3812 GCF_008729295.1 Plectropomus leopardus
TCAACACAGCCTGCTGCTGCTGCTGCGGGGCAGATGCTGCTCGGACCAGGCGGTGTTTACGGCGGCTCGCTCAACTTCATCGGTCGCTTTGACAAGATAGTTTAAATAAAAAAGTCTTCAGAGAGTTTGGACAGTCGTCTGATTTTACCAGAAAGTTGGCAACACTCATATAGTGGTCTGGAAATCTAACGATCTAGTGTGTTTGAGGCGAGCCGACGGTGGCGTGTTCTTCATAATTCGTCCGGGTTCGGAGTGCGGGGTGCGGACCCAATTGGATGTTACACCTGCATAACGTGCCTGGGTGTGTGTGAGTGTAGCCTATACTACATGCTGAAAAGAGGGTCACAGGAAGAAAGATCAGAGTCCAAAGTGGCCGTGTTTCTGCTAAAAACCCGCTGGACCGAACCGAAACCAGCCCAGTGTTTCTCCGCACATAAACACACACAGTGATCCACACACACTCAAGCTTGCACACACACACAGACACACATGAAAAAAAAAAGACAAAAAAAGACAAAACAATGCTGGGTCGTTTGTGTCAGTAAATAGGGTTAGGGGCTAAATCTTTTTTTTTTTTACCTCTCCTCATAAATAATAACTATTTGCTTCAGTATTAAGCCTGTATTTTCACCTTATTTTTAATGTTTGAATTTTGGTCACCATTCAATTGTTTGGGAGCTGAGAGCAACACCTTTGCACCGTGAGCGGCTCATGCAGCCTGTGTCACTCAACCCCCCCAATGTTCAACTCAAAGTTACGCCCTTGACAGAGAGAAAGAAAGACAGAAACAGGCAGAAAGACAGAGAGAGACAGACAGAGAGTAAGAGAGACAGAGAGACAGAGAAAGACAGACAAAGAGATGAAGAGAGAGAAAAAAGGTAGAAAGAGAGACAAACATAAAGACATACAGAGAGAGAGAAAGACAGAGACAGGCAGAAAGACATACAGAGGACAGGCAGAGAGTAAGAGGGAAAGACAGTGAGACAGAGACAGACAAGGAGATGAAGAGAGAAAGGCAGAAAGACAGACAGATAGAAAGACAGAGACAGACAAGACAGATGCAAAGACAGACACAGAGAGAAAGACAGAAAGAGACAGAAAGACAGACAGAGAGAAAGAGACAGACAGACAGAGAGACACACAGAAAGACAGACAAAGAGCTTGTTAGTGATGTCACATGCTCTGACCAACATTCTGTCTCCATTTGACTCCATTATAAATGCAGAAATCGTCTGAAAAGAGCATAAAACTTAAATTGCCAAAACTCAAAAACTGTAAAAGATACAAAAGAGCTGAATCATATCAGAAGAGTTGAAGACCTTGTGACCCCTTAAACGGTTAAATGGAGTCTCTAGCTGAAAGTATGTGGAAGCAGTAGACTTTTAAAGTGGAGTGGGTTGAAGAGAATTTGAAAAATTTCCCCATTCATTAAATGGGAAAAAAGTTTTAAAAAAACTTAATATTTTAAAAAGTATAAAGAGTAGAAATGACAAAAGTCATTCCAATAATGTCCTGAACGAGCTAAACGTTCTGATAGTTGAACAGTTTAAATAGCACAAAGTATGCAGAACTAGTTAGCTGGCGAAAAACATACGGAAGGTGAAATAAGAACTAGAAAATGCATTTCCTGCTGAACATGCACGTGGATGCTAATAGCTGAAATCAGTTTGAGAGTATGTTTGAAAATGCAGTAATACATAGCTGAAGTACAGAGACATATTACAAATTGAGGGAAATATCTTAAAAACTGGCAGAAATGAAAGCTGAACTGTTTCAAAGTGAAGAAGCCACAAGTTGAACTGCAAGAGTGTCATAGGAAGAAGTTGATGTCAACTGAAAAAGGTTAGAATAATAAATGTTTAATATTTTAGGCATAAATGTCCTTGAAGAGCATAACATTTTCACATTTGAAAGGTTTCGGAAGCTGAAAGATACAGCTGAAGACAGAAAGAGAAAGTATCAGAAAGAGAGAAAGAGACAGGTATACAGAGACAGTCAGGGGAGGAGACAGGGACAGACAGAGAGGGAGAGACACTGACAGACAGAGAGACACAGTGAGAAACAGGGAGATTGATGGAGAGAGAGAGAGAGAAAGAGACACAGAGACACAGTTAGAGACAGGTAGATAGACATAGAGAGACAAAGACAGAGACAGTCGGAGCGAGAGACAGATAGAGAGAGAGATAGTGAAAGAGACAAAGAGAGAAAGACAGATAGAGAGACAGACAGACAAACACAAAGACAGTGACAGTAAACAGGAGCTGATGAAGGTCTGACCTGCTGATCAGAAGCACCTGTGTGTCTGAAAGTGACACAAAGAAATAATTTCAAGCTTAAATGGCTGGAAGTTTGAATCTGTGTATTTAGGAACACACATACACACCAGCACACCAGCATGGCACTGTGTTTGTGTGTCATTATCGTTGCTCTGGTAATTAATGGCCCACTGGTGTCAGTGGAGAGAGGAGCAGCAGACAGACAGCAGCTCAGAGTCATGGTCAGAACTGATAAAAGACAGATGAAGAGTGCTTAAAAAAGACACCGTGCAGATGCAATGTGGTCAAAATATGCAGACTGGGGGCAAAGTGAGTTCTTACTGAAGAGATTGGTGTGTCAAATGTGTAGAAAAAAGTGACCATGACTGAGATACAACAGTTTTAAAATGCCTCTCATGCATTAGCATCCACACTAATAAGTATGATGAATAACGGATAGCGATGGCTGACTTTTCAGTGGGACAATCTGGGGGTCCTAGTATACGCGTTTATTGCATGTGCCTGCACTGAACAATAGTGCGGATGCATGCATAAGCATCCACACTAATAAAGAAAAGAAGAACAATAGTGTGGATGCATAAGCATTACACACTACAAGCATATACCACAAGTATATACTTGTGGCCTCTCTGGAGGGCTACAAGTATACCAATAATTAAAAACTTGGCAACTTTAGTTGGCCACAAGGGCCAATTAAGGACCCTCTCCACCTGGGGGGCCACAAGGGCCAATTAAAGTGTCCATTTGCTATGGTAATTGATGGCCCAACTGCACCCCTCCTCTCCCCCCTCTCCTCTTAGTTCAACTCAAAGGAGGCAGTTGAATTTCATGGAGATGGCCCTGTCAAACGGGTCCATTTCACAGCCATACCTTTCACCAAATAGTCAAAATATTACAACAGGGAGAGAGAAGAGGTCGTGACAAATGCAGCCATATCATTTTTGTCTGGAAAAATATCTGCTAAAAATCCGAAATCGCTGTTGAATTTCCACAAATTTCTCATCTCAATTTGTATTGGAGTAAACGGGGAATTTTTTGGCTCTCTATTCCTTTTGAGGCCCCATGAGCCAGCTGTGTTGGTTTGTCAGCTTTCAAACCCACTTTAATCACACCACAATTTGTTCTTCTTTCTGATGTATAAATTGTGTATATTCACTGCTAGCTTGGGGAGTAGCTACAGTTTGTTGGAAAATTTTGAGATTATTTTTCAGCTCCTTTAAACTCTACCGACAGAGTGGCTTTGATCTGTGACGAGAGTTCCACCCATAAAAGACCATTGTAAAATCTGAAAATGTCTGAAAAACATCACAATACGTTAACTGCCAATTCTTAAAAAAAAGTAGAAATTACCAAAATTTCCATTTACGTGAACACTGTCCATGACCTGGTGAACTGTTTAAAGTCTGAATCACTTCTCTACGTCAACGTATGGCTGTGTTCTATGGCCTCAAAGAGTCATGAACTTGAACTCTTTTAACGTCGATTTCTGGAGGCTCTCCATTTACTTTGAATGGGAAAATTTTCAGCAGTTTTTGG
>NW_024630976.1:0-3559 GCF_008729295.1 Plectropomus leopardus
CCCATGTTTTTATTTGTCAGTTGTAGTTATTGTAAAATTTGTTTTAAATTTCATTTTGAGAGGCATTAAAAAAGTCTTAAAAAGTCTTAAATTTAACTTTCTTTAACTGTAGGAACCTGTCGAGCCGTGCCACGCCGTGAGAATGAGGCATAAGAGAAAGAAAAAAGAGAGAGATGTGTAGGAGAAAGACAGAACTGAAAGGAGAAATTAGAGAAGGTGGTTCAGTGGCCCATTGGCAGATTAGATGAAATAGGTCAGATTTCACAGCCGATCCTCTCTCGCGCTCTCTTTCTGTGTGTGTGTGTGTGTGTGAGAGAGATGGCCCTTTGAAGCTCTGCATTATTCATTGCACAGACACATAAAGAGAATCAGCGCCAGATGAAAAATTCAAAGTTTTGTGGTGGTTTTTTTTTCTTTTAAAAATGGCTGCATCACAAACATGAGCAGTAATGGCTTTCCTGCGGGCTCTCGGCTCGCTCAGCTGACTGTCGAGGCCATTACACCACCGCTTCGGGCGGTGAGACGAGATGTGGAGGTGGCTGAAAGGCTCAGCGTACACTTTCTACACGGGCTGACGTCATACTACAGACCACTGAGCCCTGACTTTATCCTCTCAAATCCGCTTTATGTTTTCCTCCTCCTCTGATGTTTTCCATCCACACAGTTATTTTAAAATATCCTGTACAAATGTTATAAATGTCACTCAGGTTTTCTTGTCAGACAGAAGTTGGGGTCGTGAAGTTTTTGTATTGGGCTGTATGATATTGAGAGATGTTTCTGGTATTTTGTACAATTACAAACCTGGTTTAAATTGCTCAGTACATAGATTCATACATTCCTGAAATTTCACCAGAGTATATGTTGATGTTAGTGTGCGGCACGACTTACTTTCAGCTTTTCAGACTAATAAATACATGAATGACACCCACAAAACATTAAGAAAAATAATATTCTCACACCTATTTTCCTTATTAAACAGAAATACAACTGTACACCTTTTGAATTCAACTTTCTCTCGGTCACAGAAACTGGATAGAGACAAAATTTAAAAAAAAAACAAAAAACATTTTGGTTACTCCCGTCTTCTGTTTCTACATTCACCAGCTCCAGTTTGGTCTAAAGTAATTCTTAATTCACTAAGTTAGCTGTAAAAAACATGCCGTTATTCCTCACGGTCTGTCTGCCTGCTGGCAGCTGGCTGTTTACAGTCCTGTAGCTTCTTACTCTACCATCAGATGTCGCTGTGTCTTTCAGCTCAGCTGCCTTTTCCACCAGTAGAGACCGCAGACTGAGCTGGTGTGTGCTGTGCACTACATACAATAAGTTTAAAACAAGGAGGAATGCCTATAACGATATTGAAAAACATACCTTTGAGGTTTCTAGATAACGAGGTACAAGGTAGATTCATTTGTCATGTTTTTAAAATGTAGTTTACCTGATCACAGATTACTTAAGATAAGATAAGATAAGATAAGATAAGATAAGATAAGATAAGACAAGATCTTTATTGTCATTGTTTAAAAGAACAATGAAAGTCAGCTTGGTGACTCCTCAGCAGCAACGCAAGAAAAAACACAAACGATGGAAATAACTTGAATAACGTCTCAGTTTTTCCCACTTTGATCCATCAGAAGGAAACAGCAGTCATGCAGGCAGCACCGCCATCCCGGCCCCGGCTGGTGGGCCCCTGGATACGGGTCCAGACTCCCAAAACCTCATCTGGAGGGTCCTGCTGGACGGCAGACTCAGCCCCGACGAGCTGCTCATCAATATCTCAACCAACCAGCTGCTGACGGAGGGAGACGGTCTGTTCTCCTCGGAGGTGGGACCGGTGGAGATGGATCTGAGCAGCCTGGAGCCAGACGGGCCGTTTGGTGTCAACGAGACGCTGGAGTTCACTCTGGGCCGCAAACGCAACGACAGCGGAGACGGTTCCTATCAGAACAAAACAGTGCAGAGTGGAGGGAGGAGCTCCACCCGCTCCAACAGAACCAGGTAATCTGACAGAAACCAGGTAATCTCTTCTTTACTCACCTTTTCATTTCAGATGTTTGCAACATTCAGCAGTCACAAGTGAGTGAACATACACTGAATATCATCATATCTGGCCTTCCCTACTCTCCACCCCAATGTTCAAAACCGACAAACATAACATAATTCATGTTGGCTTTGCTTGTTAAGTATTTTTAAAAATCTGTATTAAGAATGTTGTATTCTCTATTTAAATTGTTCTTTACCAAGATTTGTCAATTTGCATATTTTGACTGATTTAAAGTGTTTGTTCAAATGTGGATTCTGCTTAATAGGAGAGTAGACAGAGGTACAATTGGTATTAATGTTAATGTCACGTGTAAGAGGCAAGATTGAGATTTGTTAAAATTGATCTCAAAACCTGAATATCTTCTGAATTGCTCTATTTTACTGCATAAGTGTGATTTGAAATGAAATTTTCTATATATTTTCTATATATATATGATTATGTCGTCTGCATATTGAGATATTATGTGTCTGGAATCTTTTTTTATCAATCCTTTAATGTTTATATTGGGTAGCACACATGACGCTAAAGATAAGGAATCTTAATTTTAACAGAAATTATACAATTCTTTAGTAACCAGAAAATCGAATAGAAAACAGATAATCCAAGGGTGAAAAGAGCATCAAGTACATCAAATACAGAGTGAACGGCAGACAGACGGGTGGATTTACAGGCAGAGAGACAGACAGGTTACCTGGCAGGTTTTCCATTCATCATATTTATAATTCATGTTGTCTTCGCTGCTCCGTGTCCAAACACGGCTTCACCAGTTATGCAGCCAGCAGCTATAAAACAGTGTATGACACGCCCTCTGGTCTGAGAGACGGAGAGGAGAGGAAACGAGCAGAGCAGAGGAGCACTGAGAGGAGGAGGGGGGAGTTACAGCCACACTTAGAAACAAATAATTCAAGGTATTTGCAAGAAAAGTGAAAAATATGATGCAAAGGGGGAAAGTGTGCTGTCAGACAGCAGTCACCTCGAGGGAGAAAATAATGTGCAGGAATCAGTCTGGCTCACATGGAGGGATGCCGGTGAGGAATAACTCAAAGTGATTTTCAAATAAACGTCTGGCGGAGGA
Source organism: Plectropomus leopardus (assembly GCF_008729295.1). Lineage (NCBI taxonomy): Eukaryota > Metazoa > Chordata > Actinopteri > Perciformes > Serranidae > Plectropomus > Plectropomus leopardus. The sequence continues at coordinate 3,117 of NW_024630976.1, forward strand.
GGAGGCGGAGGGAGCGACCAGTGTTATGACAGAAGAATGTGCACATGACTTTTATGTGATGTGATGAAAAAACAAAGTGCGTCTGCCGGGACGCAGACCGTGAATCAGCTGTCACACTGTGGTCAGCCTCAGCGTGGTTCAGCCTCTGCACGACTGGGTAACCTTAAATGTCCCGAAAAGAATATCATTTAAAATTTAACGTTTTAAAATCTATCTGAGGTCTTCACTGCAGGTACAATTTATCTCATGATAAAAAAATTATAAAGCTTCTGAGGAAACTCAGACTCATGTACAGTATGTTTAAGTATGTCATGTTTTTGTGAAAAATATGGCTAAATACGCGCACGACATGAGGATGCTGCTGCTGCTTTGGTTTTCCCTTCCTTATATATTTCTGTGTGTGTGTGTGTGTGTGTGTGTGTGTGTGTGTGTGTGTGTGTGTG
>NW_024630977.1:0-4591 GCF_008729295.1 Plectropomus leopardus
AGATATAAGTGACTCATTTGACAATTACAAAAACAAAATTCTTATTTTAAGGTGAAAAAAAAACATACCTATTAAATTCAATTTCTACCCATATATCACCCTAAATCCTTCCCACTGGACCTTTAAGTCAGAAACACGGGAGAGAAAACAATTTATCAGACTTTGAAAATAAATCACCAGGATGTTTTTTCCTCTCTTGCCTCTCAGGGCTTCCGTATAACTCGATTCTACAGCAGATAATTCGTAACATCCACAATGCAAACTGTGAAACTTTCAGGAGGCCTAACTCGTAACCAAAACACAAATGAAAAACAACATCAAGCTCGGATACGTGCAGTGTGCGGCGACAGTGAATGTTCCCGTGTGGAATCTGTGAAAAGTGTTGAAACTCATTCAGGCACGTGAAGTGCGACGCCAAAAGCACAGAACAGACAGAACCCATAAAACAAAGCGGACAGACTGCGGAGTCAGAACGTGAACAACATGCCGGAAAACGGCACCGTGTGCAAAAACAGACAGGTGGAGAAGAAACCACATAGCGTGCAGCCTCATAAATATCATCGACACCAACACAAGATGCTCCTCATTGGACAGAGACGCACCGTCTTCAAACAAATACAGCTTCAGCATCGTGAACAAACTCTTCGATTTGCAATTTCTTATCCAGTGTTAAGGCACATTGCTTAGAAAATACAGAAATATAAATGATCTTTGGTAAATGATACACTTTATAAAAATGTACTGCAATGACACAAGAGATACAACAATCATAAAATATTAAAGGTGCTGCTGCTTTAAATGCTTAACAATTAAACAAACTGTAGCATCTCTCCAATTTTCCATACTTTTACTCGTTAGTTTGTGCATGATGTCGAGTGCATCATGATTCCTTTTTAAAAAGTGTGGAGGATATAAAAACGCCTTATTATCTGAGCAGGGAACATGATGCCAACAGCACCAACAATACTTAAAGGCATTTCTAAAATAATGCTTTCAAAGTGCAAATTTGAGTCTTAAAGTTGCATCTTTTACAATTGGGAAAGATTTTCTTTCACCGTTGCAATTTTTTGGTTTACAGCTGAGCACCAGCAGAACAAAAAAATTAACTGTTGAGATAAACTCAGCACATTAAATACGTTTTTAGAAAAGGACCTTCAAGTAAATTTGTTTATGAAACCTGATGGTAGCTTGTTGTCAACCTACTGTACAGTGCTTAAAGGACTAGTTTAAGATTTAAGGAAATCTGATTTGTTTTCTTTGTAATAATTAGAAGGGAAGACTGGTACCACTCTCATGTCTTTAATCTAAATATGAAGCTACTACCAGGAGACGGTTACCTTAGCTTAGCATAAAAACTGAAAACTGGGGAAAACGCAACCAAATCGCCAGAAAAATGTTGGCACCGTATTTCAGCAAACCACAGATACATTACATTTGCATGTTATTCATCGGATAAACTTCACATTTCAACAGTGCTGTGGTTATAGTTAGAAAAAGATGATGCTGTGGCTCAAGCTGTGTGGTTTTAAAGGGAACAGTCCTGGCAGGAAACAAAGTGACATCTTTAAAAAACGACTGCTTTTCACTATACTTGCTGGAAAAATACTGACATGTTGCTACAAATACCCATGTTCGGTGCCTAAAAAGCAGATGTAAAACCACTCAAAGCTCGCTACAAAACGCCCTTGTTTGGAGCCTAACAAAACGCTGGAAAAACACTGACAGGTTGCTACCAAATATCAGTGTTTGGAGCCTAAAAAGTCCCTGGAAAAACACTGACTGATCGCTACAAAACACCGATGTTTGGTGCTTAAAAAGCTGCTGAGAGAATATGAAGGTTTGCTACAAAACACCCAAGTTTGGAGCCTGAAAAGCCGCCAGAAGAACACCGACAGGCTGCAACAAAACATCCAATTCTAGGGCCTAAAACAGGTGGAAAATCACTGACAGGTCGTTACAAAACACCTTTGTATGGAGCCTAAAATGCCATTAGAAAAACACTGAAGGGTTGCTACAAAACACCCACGTATAGAGCCTAAAAAGCACCTGAAAAAAACACTGACAGGCCGCTATTAACACCCAAGTTTGGGGCCTTAACAGCTTCTGGGAAAACACTGACAGGTTTCTACAAAAAAAACAAGTTTGGGGCCTGGTTGCTACAAAACACACGTATTGTGCTTAAATAGCCTCTAGCATATTGCTATGAAACAACCACTTTTCAGTATAAAGCCGCTGAATAAACACTGACAGATCACTATAAAACACCCATGTTTGTTTCCTAAAAAGCTGCTGGAAAAACAGGTGGAAACAGGCAAAAAGCAGGCAGATTTGGGGATTTTTGCACAGAGCCAGCGGCCTCTTGCTTCATATTTAAAGAACAGAAATGAGAGTGGTATCAATCTTCCTTTCTAACTCTCAGCAATAAAGAAAATAAATGCATTTCAAAAAATGTCAAACTATTCTTTTCACGTGAAACTGGCTGGCACTGTTTGAACAGATCAAATGAGTCAGTGGACACACACACACACACACACACACACACAAACACAAAGAGCCATGCATGCACGCACGCCAAACGCACGCACGCACACACAAACATGCACGCACGCGCGCGCACACACACACACACACACACACACACACTCAAACAGAGCATCATTACTGGTAGATTGTTGTATAAAGCTTGAAATTAAATTTTCTTGGTGAATGCTCATAATGCATGATCATATATAAAGTCAACAGCTCTAATAATAATTCAGTGGAATGTACTGTGTGACTGAACAGCTATAAACACGCTTTCAGTCCTTAAAAATTAGCAAACAAAAAATGTTGCAAATCCAGCAAGAAGACTGAAACGTGCACTAGGTAAATGCCACTGATTGCTGTAAAGATAAAACTCTTTGAGAATCTGCACTGAAACGTGTTTCTGCAGAACGCAAAACATATAAACTTTAACTTCTCAAGACTGATTCGAAGCCGCGGTGGCATCTGATCAGGTCTTATTGCATTTACAGGCGAAGCTCAAAGAATGAACAGAGAAAAGGAAAATAAAAACTCCCAAAAAGCCAGCAGTGGAATGTCTCTACTCTGCTCTTCCTTTCAATAAAACCTGATCAACTACTGAGATGCATCTTTGACATAATAACTTTTCAGGATTTATAAAAAAACAAAAAAAAAAAAAAAAAAAAAAACAGGAGATATTCCAGTTCTTCCATCTCCCAAAGCTAAAAAATATTTTTAGCTTTAAACATCCAAAATATAAAGTACCTATTTGTATCTTTTATAAAAGAATCTCCTTGAAAAATACAATAAAGTTAGATTTTTTAAAAAACTATCGTGCAAATTGGAGTTTGAGTATTTAAGACTGCGAGACATCACAAGGCGGTGTGCAGTGACTGTTCTGAGGCCCGCTCTGTCCTCGGATGGACGCTGTGGTCAGACTGGAGTCTCTCCTCGGAGTTCCTCGTGTATCTGACGCACTGCGAGTCTCCGTCGGGGGGCAGGTTTAGCTGGACGCTGTCTGTGTGTGGGAGCAGAGGCGTGGATGTGATCCAGCTGGACAGACTCAAGTCCGCCGCCTCTAAAGTCTTATCGAGACACTCGGAGTCTTTGGTTGAAGGAGGCTGCGGCTCCCCCGACAGCTTCGGAGCGTCTGTGGTAAAAGGAAGAGTGTCTTTTTCTGTAGGAGCTGATGTGTAGTGATCTGAGAGGCCCCTCTCACTGTCTGTGGGCCCCTGTGGGCTTCGCTGGCCCTGTTCTGTTTGTAAAATAGGCCCCTGTGACGTCTCGGAGCCGGGGAAGCTCCTCTGGTCTTTTTTATTGCAACCTTTCGGGGAGGGCTTGGAGAGCGACAGGAAGGGAGGCGTGGGGCTGAGCGGCGACCCCACCTTGACCCTGCGGAGGCTCAGAATGTTCCTGCGGGTTTCGGAGGGGAGTTTATCCAACTGTCTTCCAACTTGGACCGGGCTGGGAAACAGCGTGCCTTGACACGCCCTGTAGAAATATCTGGAAAGCAAAACAGAGCCAGACATCAGGACAGCACTTTCCAGAGACGAATGCCAGGCACTCGGGATAAACGTGAAAGACATCTGGTGCAGATAGAAGTCACGGGTCATAAATATTTTTGAAAAACGGGCGTGTGCGTTTAGTCAAACACAAATCAAACACAGGGAGTACCGGGGCAGCAGCGCCGCTACAGGCGTGATGACGCAGAGCAGGTAGAAGAGGGGGTCCTGCAGCAGCCTCTGCATGGTCCAGTAGGGGTTAGAGGGGGAGTAGCAGGTGGGACAGGACGCGTTGTAACACAGAGCCACTGTGAAGAACAAAGCTACACTGAAGGAGATAGACAGCCAGTTCGTCCAGGTCTGCAGGAAAAACACAACGGAAACTGAATTATTATCGTTTCTTATTATTGTTTTGTTTCTTATATATAAAAAATACATGGTTAAATAAAAAGGTTTTAAATATTACTACAGATTAGGCAGAACATGGAAATCATAAAAATCTAAATAATTTTAAAAGGACAGAATTTCTCTTCACGTCACACATTTTTCAGCGTCAATTTTCTTTACTTTTCTTTCTTTCCCCCAGT
>NW_024630978.1:0-3836 GCF_008729295.1 Plectropomus leopardus
GACAAGAGAAATAGGACACTGACGTGATGGCAGAGAAAAATAATGTAGAAATGCAGGGATGTTGGAACAAATCACATCTAAAAAAAAAGAGCTTACAAACCTAAATTCTCATTTTTATGTTATTAATTGGTTAAGTTTTACACACCCATTCAGTTGAACTTTATTTCAGGTTTCCAAACGATATCCAGCCGTTTGCGCTGACGGTTGATCTCTTCGTACTCGACGGTAAATGTTTTAAAGCTCTGAATATTTCCTCGGCAGCAGCATATGGTCGCTCGCTGACAAACTCTCTCAAATGCTCAACTGAAGACATTGTTGCGTGATTATAGATGAAATAATTATCGAAGCTACGCTTTTAATATCATCTTCACATAGGCTGAAGACACACATGACGCTGCGACTTGCGCCTCCGTCGTACACTTCCGCTGGAAGTCACACTGCTAAGTTCCGGTAGAGGAAGTGAGCCCGTCTTTCGTTCCGCTTTCACTTTCAGTAAAAGTTTCCACTCATTTAATTTCACAAGAATTTATCTTATTTAGTTTAAATGTATTACTTTTCACTTTATTTATTGTGCACAAGTCAATTTACAGAAATACAAAAAAAAATATTTAAAATAATTTAACAACTCCAACATTACAACTGTTTTTAATGACACTGCTTCTAACTGAAATTCATAGTAAGGGAAAAAGTTTTTGACAAAACTTGCTGACATTATTGTAGAGGCCCTATTATGCTAATTTTTGGGATCATATTTGTATTTTGGGGGTTTGCTAGGATGGGTTTACATGCTTTAATGAAAAACACATCGTGTATCTCATATTCCCTCTGCTGCATCACCTGTCTGAAACAGTTTGGTCTGAGTTTTATGTACCCAGTCTGCTCTGATTGGTCAGCTGGCTCTATTTGTTACTTAAGCAATATTACACCAGAGGAAGTGCTGTTGTACTGTACATCATCAGGGCTGTGAATCAGTCATAGGCTCAAGGCTGCAGGCCTCATGCTGAAGATAAACACAGCCGTGATAATATACAATACAACAACACGACCTCAAGTGTTCTATTGCTTTTATACAACAGTTCAACAAGCTCATTTATTAGGCAACATTTATTATTTTGGCTCTGCTGAAACAAATAGTTACGCAACTGCTGGAAGTGACAGCTGTTGACTACCAACACAAAACTTTTTCCTGCAAACTAGCAGGAAAAAAAAATAACTTGCTACATTGTGTTAGCTAGGTCTACATGTTATGTGCAGGGCTGGTGCTTAGTATCATGTGCAATTATCTGCATGTTTCCATTTAAATAAGAGTCTGTTAACTGTAGCAGACTGTTGTATATTGTGTGTCTCTCTGGAATTACTGAGGCGAGTACGCAGAATCCTTTTCGGGCTCATAACTGCAGTCTCCGCCACCTCCAGCTGCTTCACCCCGCTGAGGAAACTCTGGCTCCGGTCACCAGTGAAGGGAGAGTCTCTGCCGGGCGAGCGACAGTCAAACATCCCCGTGCCGGACTTAAAAGAATACTTGTCTCCGCACCACATCTTCATAACATAGTTGTAAACAGTCTTGAAGCACCATGCATGGGTTAGCCAGCTAGCTAAACTGAGGCAGCTAAGCTAAAAACAACAGCAAGGCTAACGGCTCCACACGTGCACAGAAAAGCTCTCAGGGCGGCTTGTTGATGAACACTGCTGCCACCAATGTAACTAACAAAACAATACATGGGACGGAAGACAGCGTGATAGCTCCAACAGCAACTGCTGCCATTTTTATTTTCCTTAACAAAAACTCCCACACATGCACAAGCCCCAAAAAGAGTGAAGGCTCCCCTGATTACCTTTTTTCTTGCTTCAGGGCAATTTCAGAGTGACACACACTAGGCCTCCAGAGTAGTCTGTCACACTACAATCTACAGTACCGTTAAATAACTACTGGCCGTTAATGTAGGCCTAATTAACTGTTTATAACAGATGTAATGCAGAGTTATACATGAAGATGTACAAGTCCCAGTGCTGTTGTGTTGTCCTGTATATCATATCTGACCAATAAAATTGCTTAGTGAGAACTAACAGTTGTACAAATTGTGATATCAACAAGTTACAGAACTAACAATGAAACTCAAATTAGCTGTTTCAAGCAGATTAGGAGTAATGTTTTATGAGGAAGAGAGAGCTCCCTTTGACTTGGACTTTGGGCTTTATTACTCAGGAGACCTTTTACATGCACAGAAATGTTTCACAGAATAAAGAGAAAAACCCAAAAGCAGAATAGGTACCTTTTAATGGTATGCCTCCTTATTACAGTCAGATACTATGTATCGAAAATGCTTTCAAGATTTTGCTTTAACAAAAGTGTTTCATTTTAGTGGGTGGACACTTATGCAGAGTGGGGTCTTGTTCTATCTATGGATTGTTTTGTCAGGTATGACAGTTGAAAAAAAGATCCCACTAGTGCTGTAATTATGTGGCTCCTCACTTATGTGACAGAAAACTACTCGTCTGCATGCACTCTTTAATGCTTTTCCAATTGAAGCATTTCTAAGTATCTTTTCCCACATAGCTAAAAAAAGGTGCAGCTTTTAACCAATGTGGAGTCTTTTCATGTGGAGAGTCAAGTTACTACTAGACCCGAATTTTTTCCCACATTTTTCACAAGTATACGGCTTTTCACCCGTGTGGACTCTCATATGCGTGGTCAATGTTGAACTGTAACAGAATGTTTTCCCGCAGGTCTTGCAAATGTAGGGCTTCTCACCTGTGTGGGTTCTCATGTGTACCAACAAGCTCCCTCTGTGTCTGAAATCTTTTCCACATGTTGTGCAAGTATACGGCTTCTCACCTGTGTGAGTTCTCATATGATTTTTTAATACCGTAAATGCACGGAATTTTTTCCCACAGCTCTTGCAATGGTGCGGCCTGTCATCTGAGTGGATTCTCATGTGGTTCAACAAGCGATCATTATATTTGAATTCGTTTCCACATATTTTGCAAGAATATGGCCTCTCATCTGTGTGGACTGTCAGGTGTCTCTCCAGTGATGACTTCCGGTGAAAATCTTTCCCACATATTTTGCATGTAAAAAGTCTCTCAGTTGAATGAGTTCTCATGTGGAACAACAAGCCATCATTATGTTTGAATTCATTTCCACATATTTTGCAAGAATATGGCCTCTCATCCGTGTGGACTCTCAGGTGTCGTTCCAGTGATGACTTGTGCCTAAAATCTTTCCCACATGTTTCACATTTTAAAGATGTTTTACCTGTGTGAGTGTTATGGTGAGTCTCTGACAACTTAGGGTTGTTTACACTGTTACTGTAGCTTCTGCTTTTATGGCGTCTTTTGTTTAATTTTGCCTCCTCATCTCTAGTCGATCCTGAGCCTCCATGCTTGCCTCCTTCCTGATCTTGGCTCTCAGCTCCATGAGAGCTGTGAGAGAGGAGCTGCTGGTCTCTGTGAGCTTCTGTTACCACACAGATTATAACTGGCATGTTGACTGAAGTCTCGTTATCTGCTGCACCAAGAGTGTCATCAGGGTTGAAGTTGAGAGTCTGATCTTCACTGTATTCACTTTCCTCATGAGTAGAAGTAAACATAAATGTATCAGTCTCCTCCTTCAGTTCAAGCCGCTCTCCCTCCTGACTGGTGCAGACCTCCTCCTGCTCCTCTTTAATCTGTGGAGGCTCTGGGTCTTCTTGGTCCAGACTGGAGCTCCTCTGCTGAGTACAGAGCTGCTGGTCAGTGAGATCCTCCTCCTCCTTACAGACATGCTGATGTGGGAGCTCTGGAGATACAGACAAGAGAAATAGGACACTGACGTGATGGCAGAGAAAAATAATGTA
>NW_024630979.1:0-1353 GCF_008729295.1 Plectropomus leopardus
TGTGTGTGTGTGTGTGTCTCTGTGTGTGTGTAGATATGGGTTAAAGGTCATCACCCCAGAGGAGACGTTCACCCTTCTCGCCTCCTCTCCCATGGAGAAAGTCAGTATTTTAATGCCAAAGTTGCAAAAAAAAAACTGCATTTCCATTAATTTCATCTCTGATGAGCTGGTCCACGGTGTGATATCCTTTTTTTAAAAGTTTGCATGTTTTTGTTCAAAGACCAAGTGGCTTCGCTCCATCAACCAGGCAGTGGATCAGGCTCTGAGCGGAGCGGGACAGGACACCGCATCGGTCGGCTCGGGGTCGGGGCAAAAGTTGGAGCCTCCCATCTCCAGGACGGCCTCGTACACTTTTTATAAGGACGGACGGCTGAAAGAGGCAACGTACGACGGACGCTGGCTGGCCGGGAAGCCTAACGGCAGGTTGGACATGCATACCGTCTGCATTTTATTTTTTTATTATATTTTATTTTTGTACATTTTTTCTCAAATGTTTTTATTGTGAAGCATTATTTTCACAGATAACAAAACATGGTTCTGCGATGTTTCTTTTCCATATAAAACAAATATAAAGCCAAAAATAATGACTATCAGTAAATAAATAAAATATGTAAATGAATGCATGCACAAATATAAAGTTATTTGATGATAATAAATGTATTAATGAATACTGTCTTAGTATTGTTATATCTTTACTTTTATTTGTAAAGTCATAATGTCAAAAGTTGTAGGAAGAACACAATATATGAATAAATAATTGAAAAGAAATACATACAATATATAAAAGTAAAAAAAAAACACAATAAATAATACAAGTTAATAATAAATACAAAAATATAGATNTGTGTGTGTGTGTGTGTCTCTGTGTGTGTGTAGATATGGGTTAAAGGTCATCACCCCAGAGGAGACGTTCACCCTTCTCGCCTCCTCTCCCATGGAGAAAGTCAGTATTTTAATGCCAAAGTTGCAAAAAAAAAACTGCATTTCCATTAATTTCATCTCTGATGAGCTGGTCCACGGTGTGATATCCTTTTTTTAAAAGTTTGCATGTTTTTGTTCAAAGACCAAGTGGCTTCGCTCCATCAACCAGGCAGTGGATCAGGCTCTGAGCGGAGCGGGACAGGACACCGCATCGGTCGGCTCGGGGTCGGGGCAAAAGTTGGAGCCTCCCATCTCCAGGACGGCCTCGTACACTTTTTATAAGGACGGACGGCTGAAAGAGGCAACGTACGACGGACGCTGGCTGGCCGGGAAGCCTAACGGCAGGTTGGACATGCATACCGTCTGCATTTTATTTTTTTATTATATTTTATTTTTGTACATTTTTTCTCAAATGTTTTTATTGTGAAGCAT
>NW_024630980.1:0-6348 GCF_008729295.1 Plectropomus leopardus
AGATTATACTCAAAAGTTTGCATTTTCAGGCCCCAAAACACTGAAGTCGTGTGAACAAAAACTCAAACTGCAACAAAAGTTAAACGTTTCATGCAAGAACCGTGAAAACGGCCCCTCAGTCAGCTTCCCTCTGGCTGCAGGTTCTGCCAAAATCACCACCAGATACCGACGTTTTCTCCAAAGGCCATAATTCAACCCGACACAAACATTACAACAGACTGAGCTGCATTCACACCATCTGCTCCGCCTCACACTTTATCTGCTGATCGGTGATCTACAGTGAACCTGTATGAGTCTGAAGGACACCAAATGCTCTATTTTGGGATCTTCGGGAGCTCTGTTTGATCTTCTGAGGTTTTGAAATATTCACTTCTAAAACTTTGCACAGCCACAATTCAACACAATGGAGCTGAATTCACATTTTTTTTAGTCAAAGCATCACTGAACGACACTTGAGGAATTCAAATGTCGACAATTATTTCCAGAAACAGAGTCTCGGTGACTCTGGATCCTCCTCCGACCTCACGGTTCACAGGTGAAACTGGAACAATTTACAACGAAAGAAAACGTCTGTTTTTTTTAATGTTGGCAGTGTGAATTATTCAGAGTAAAAGGGACAGAAATGTTGCTGTTTCGTTTTAAAAAATGTACCCTTTTGAAAGCAGTGCCACAGCCAGCATTTTAGAAATACTGAGGCCGCGAGTCAAAAATACCCACAAAGAAAGTCCCCAAAAATGTTTTAATTACTTGAAAATGTTCCATTTATTCAGTGAGTTGTTCAATTATATTTTCCGCAGGTTTGATTTAAAATGGAGCAGGTCTTTAAAAAAAATTCCTCTGGAAATCGCAGCCGCTTCTGAACTCGACACAGCTCTGACTAAAATAACAGACAGTTTTCTCTCCCTCGCCTGTAATTAATGTAATTAATAGATGCCATACTTCACTCCAGAAGGCTTCCTATGAAATTATCAGATATTTATGTACCTGGAAATTAAACGTGAGATGCTGAGAAAAGATGTGCAGTGCAATTAAAAGCTCTGATAAAGGTAGTATATGGACTTATTTTGTCGCACATGAAGCATTACTGTTTTATTTCCTAAAATATTTCCAAACTCTGCTTGTGTTATTGTTCTTTAGAATATTTTATTTGCTGATTTTAGATTTTTTTTGTATTTTTTTTACTAATTTTTCCAGGTGTCAAAGGGTTAACCATTTGAGCAAATTGGTTTGATTTATTTTAAGAACATGGGGAGAAGGCAACAAGCAACTTTGAGAGACATGGCCCAAAAAATTGCAAAAAAAAGAAAAAAAAAGGTTTTTAAAAAATCCCTAAAAAAGCAAAAAAAAAAAAATAAAATAAAATAAAATAAAATAAAATAAAATAAAATAAAACAGAATAAACAGGGTTTTTTTTAAGAAAAAAAGAAAATGGCCTAAGTGCTCAGGTTTTAAAGTTTTAAATACTGAAAGCAACAAAAAAAAGATGATGTAGTCCCAGGTTTCAAAGGGTTAACCCTTTCAGGAAATTGGTTTGATTTCTTTAAAAAACATGGGGAGTGGACAACGAGTAACTTAACACAACATGGACCAAAAAAATAGCAAAAAAAGTAAAAGGTTAAAACAAATTATCAAAAAATAAAATTAAAATAATACAATAAAATACAATTTTTAAAAAATAAAAAAGGCCTAAAAAGAAGGTTTCAAAGGGTTACGGCCTTCATTTTAGATTAATGAACTGAATATCTTTTAAGACTTTTTAAGGATCAGCAGGAACCCGAATAAAACCAAAAGTATCTGCATGACTTCATCTCAGGAATCTGCTTTTTTTCTGTAATTTGAGCGACCCACAAAGAACGTCGGCTCCTTTTCCGCTTTTAGGAAGAAAATAACAAACAGTAAATAAAGTGACGTTTACGGCGCTGAGGAGTGCTGATCCAGCTGCACGAGGAAGAATGATGGAAGAGGAGGATCAGCGTGAAAGTGTTTAGCTGCTGGGTGAAAGACTATAGTGCGGAGCAGAGAGGTAGAGAGTGAACGGAGATAGAGACAGAGGATGGAGGGAGGAGGAGGAGGAGGAGGAGGAGGAGGAGGGGGAGCAACAAGATGGAGAGAGACTGCCTGCACATACTGTCAAGGCAGTTAATATAAGGTGTGGAGATAAGGCCCCACAGACAAACATTGACCAAATCAGGCATTTCAGCAGCGCAGCCCGAACTGTCAGTCAGCCTGAGAGACAGACCAACAATCAGCACTTTACCTCTGATAAGGGCTCTACTGGGCGCGTGCAGGAAATAGCCAATCTGCAGCCAGCCTGGCAAAGGAGGGTGGCGGCGGGGAGGGCGGTGTGATGATGGAGAGTGAAGGGGTTAGAGGAGGGGGGAGCGAATGTAGAGAGACAACAAGTGAGGGAAAGTGGCCTATAAATTTAGAGAGAAATGTGGACCAAGAGTTCAGAGGAAAGGATAATACCCGAGAGAAAGAGGACGGACGGACGGACGGAGGGGAAGAAAACAGGATGATATTCCTGCACGCCGAGGGCTCGCACAGAGGAAGAGATTCAGCAGGGAATATAAGCGATGGGGTAAAAAAAAAGAAAAAAGGTGTGATATCAGCTCCTAAAATAGTGCCTCTCCCCAGTTTTTTGTCACCTGGGAACAGCTTGCACAGAGAGAGTGTGAGAACTTGGTTTAGACCAACACCTTACATTAACGATTTTCCAACAGCTTTGACTCGCTCATTATTCACTGTGCCGCGCACCTTGCCTCGCACACAATAGCATCATTTCATCGTCTCTATTGATTAATGGAGCATACAGCGTGCACACGCACAAATTCACATGAGTGAAGGATAACACGTTTCACGCAGGAGTCGACACCAGCCATAAAAATTCCTTCATACAGCGTTCATACACATTTTACCAATACATTTGCATGACTTTGAGGCAAATATCTTTATTCTCTCTTTATCTGTTCTGTTTCAAACAGCTTTTTCAAATATATGCTAATAATAATAATTAGGAATTCAGAACAGGATTCGAACTGAATATTTAACTATAACTAAGGGACTTTGTGGACATTTTTTTCTTTAAATTTTTTAGTGATTTTTTTTAAAGGAAAAAATTTTAAGGTTTTTTTCCCTTAAAAATGTTTTGGCTATTTTTTGGAGAAAACATTTTAGCATTTTTTTTTCATTAAGTTTTTTTTGGCATTTTTTAAAGGAAATATTTTGATTATTTTCTTTAAAATGTTTGGGTAATTTTTATAGAAAATATTTGGCTGATTTTTAAAAAAATTTTTGGCAACTTAAAAAAATTGTGGTGATTTTCAAAGAAACAAATGGGGGATTTCCTTTTTCTATAAAAATGTTTTGGCTTTTTTTTCTTACAAATTTTTGGCAATTTAAAAAAAAAGGCTTTTTTGTTCTTTCAAAAATGTTTTTTATTTTTTATGGAAGACATTTTTTGCAATATTTACTTTTTTTTAATTGTTAATTTTGGCATTTTCTTTTCTTTAAAAAAATGTTTTTTAAAACAAAAAATTCCAAAAAACTCCATACATTATCACAGCTATAGTTATATCAGAAATTATCACTGGCTTTAAATTCCATGAATGACTATACAGGCTTTTCCCAAAACTTTCAAGGTATATGTAGTTTCCTAAAACTATTCTACACCTGTAAATTGCTATTTGCAGATTCCATGACTTTTAAAGACCGGAGGAGCCCTGCTCACAACAAAATAAACACATCCAAAAAGCTGGGGTGTCTGCCTGTGGAAATCTGAGGGACAGTCGGGGGCCTCGCTGGTAGCTTGGACCCACACTGGCCCCTGTAGGTCCCAGCACGAACTACAGTCTGGGTGCGAGTTTGTGGAAATAAATTCCCAGCCGTTTACCTTTGTCAAACACATTTAGCTTCCTCCAAGCAAAACAGGGGAGAGCACCAACAGCTGGAGAGTATTTATTTTGGGAAGTGGAGTCAGAGGGGTGTCTGGGCTTCCTTGATCATGAACCAAACTGCCATTACCATGACCACTGATAACAGTAGGAATCGTAAACAAGCTAATCACCGAGGGCCCCATTTGTGTTCAAATTTGTGTTTGCATGCCCCGCCGTGCAGCGGCGGGGGGGGACCAGGCGGGGACGAGGATGGAGGGTGGGGTCGCGAGCGAAAGGGTTAAGTTCCCTCCCTGGCTGCATGCTGCTTTCTCTTGCTCTGTCAAGCCCCATTAAACCTGCTACACCACAGCAATAAGGTGCCATCAATTACAGGCGCGCTGCCATCAATGCAGAGCGCAGAGGAGAGGAGAGGAGAGGAGGAGAGGAGGAGAGGAGGAGAGGCAGGAGCACATAAACAGGACAAACGGCCACATAAAAGCTCTGCAGCCACATAAAGCCCTGCAGCACACACACACACACACACACACCCTGAGTCTCTGTGCGTCGCCTCAGAGCTAAAGCATCAGTGTGTTTGTGAATGAGAGCACGCTTTGTTTCAAACGCACACAAAATGCATTCACTTTTAGATTCACTTTCATTCATGACAGCAGGATAGAAATTAAAAAAAAAAAAATAAATATTTGGGTACAACTGGGTGACAAAACTGCAGCGTGCATCTACTGCCCCCAAGTGACGTCTGCACAACACTCCAGAACCACAGGCGCTCCAACGTCAAGTCCTTAACCCGTTCAGAGCCCAATGATACTCCAAACACCAAAAATATCATAATTATGGATTTCGACTGTAAATGTATTCAGAGATCATCAGGGGGGAACTTATTAGGATACTTTATTATACTTTATATTGTGCTACAAATACATGAAATAGAATTACCTAAATATTATTGATATTATACTTTATTTTTTCTGTTGATTCAAATGGAAATTTTGATTTTTTTGGGGGGTGAGTTTTAAAGATTTTTTTTTTTTTTTTATCTAGACTTTCTGGTGATTTTTGAAGACACATTTTGGGGTTTTTGTTTTTCTTTAAAAAAAAAAAAAAAAAGGTTTTTAGCATTTTTTAAATAAAACAGAAATAAAGAAAAAGGCCAAAACTTTAGAATTTTTTTATTAAAAAAAATGCATTTTTTCCCCTCTGGAAGTTCTAGTGATTTTAAAAGAAAATATTTTAATAGAAAATATTTTGACTATTTTGTTTTTCTTACAAAATGCCATTAAAAAAAAAAAATCAGAAAAAAGAAAAGAATAAAGACAAAGATTTTTTTAGGATACTTTATGTGTTTTTTGTGTTGATTGCAGTGGACGAGGAATATAAATGCAGAAATCTGTTAATAGTAAAAACAATTACTGATTAAATGACCTTTTGTCATTAAAAAAAGGAAGATTTATCTTTCATGAATAACCAACTCACATCAATGAATAAAGTGATGCTTTAAACCACATTGCATTGACATTTTATGTTGCATTTGCCATCAAGACTCAGAATATCCAAAATTTCTTTGAAAAAAACCCTCCAAATATGAATATGTAGGGAATATAATCAATAATATGTATTTTAATCTCATTATTTTCCTGTTTAACCCTTTGAAACCTGGATCAACATCACCTTTCTTGTACCGCATTCAGACACCTCTGACAAATATTTAAACATTTGAAATCTGAGGGAGAAAAACATGGGGAAAAGAGAGAAACTTGGCAAGAAATGTCATGCAAATTGCAAGAATTTGTTTTAAATGGGGAAAAATGTCCAGAGATCTACATTTATAAATATCATAATTTAATTTTTAAAATTATCATTATAATTACTTTCCCTTGTTTTAAAGCTTTTTTTTTTGTTTAGTAATTTTTCGGTACTTTTTACTGATTTTTTATTTTGTTAATCTTTGGCTCATTTCCCCCGAAGTTGCTCATCTGTTGGGTGAAAAATGTGTTGAACTGTGTTGCTTTTGTCTCACTGAGGACTTTAAAGGGACACAGTTCTCCTTACAATCACAGGATGAAAAAGAATAAAAAAAAAAAATCAATTAGAGCATTTAGACAGCGTGAGATCAATAGCAGCGAGTCGTCTTGAAGTTGATGCTTATATTTCAATCACAAAGTAAGCGGCATTCCTCAAGGCTCTGACTGAAATATCAGGCATTCAGCGAGAGAAAGCCGGAGCAGCTGTTTTCATTCAGTGACAGACGCAGAAGAAAGACAGACCGGCGTTACGCCGAGAAGATCCGAGCAGCTGATTGTTTCCAACCAGCAAAGAGAGAAAGAATCAGTCTTTGCCTTTTGCTGTCGCGGCGTCTTTTAAGATGACTGAGTGTAAAAGATTAATCAGAAAATGACAGAAAATCAAACTTCTGCCTGTTGTCTCAGTGTGTGTTTGATCAAACACCATCATTCAC
>NW_024630981.1:0-5030 GCF_008729295.1 Plectropomus leopardus
AAAAAACATCAACAGGTGGGCGGAGTCTCTCCAGCCCCCCGCCCTCTGCAGTGCCTCCTGCAGCCTCTGAGCCGCCGCTCTGGACGAGCAGCTGCTCCACGCCTGGTCCTAAAATCGAAAATTGGAAGTAATTTATTGATCCCCAGGAGGAAAATGTGATTTTTTTCAGTCGCACTGAAGTAAAACAGAGAGAATTATAGAAAGTATCACTAAGAAGTATTTAAGTAATAAGTCAAAATATATATCAAATAAAAATACTTGCATTAAGCTTCAACCTCACATCTGTATGTACAATATTAAAATGTACAATCGACAAGGCAGCTTTATTTGTACAGCACAATACAGTACAATAAATTTCTGAATTATTTTAAAATAGAAAAATTGCCATTAAAAATAGCAAAAGTACAGACAAGAGGTACAAAGATAAAACAATTATTTAAAATGATAAAAAAAAAAACAGTTTTAAAATAAGTATGTAGTCAATAGTCAATAATGCTATCTATCTGAAAATGTACAGCACACTTCCAATTTTGATGTTGCATCTTGTACTGAGATTATATTAAAATGTTTAACTTAATCTTTAATCTTTCCCCAATTTCTCAGTTTTGAGATCAATAAAGTATATCTATCTATCTATCTATCTATCTAATAAGTTTAGTATGCTGAGTGTGTAAAAAAATAAGAATGTGTGTATTACTCCACACTGCAATGTACAAACTAGTACGTAGTTAGAAATATTAAAAATGTGTGCATTATAATACAGTGTGCAACACATTATGGACATAAGTAGAAATGAGAACAAAAAATAAATACAGTGTGGGCATCATATGACAGATATACATTAAAAGATGGTGCGAATGAATTAGGAATATTACACGCTTGAATAACTGCAGTGACGCCGTAAAACCGGCTGAACCCGGTTTGTCGTCATGTCACACGTTGTTTTAAAAGTCGCCTCAGTCAAAGCGTGACATCGCCCGTACCGTTTCATTAGTCAACTCACCTGAAAATGAGTGACGGCGAACACACAGATGGGTGGAGCCACAGCCAGCAACACACCAGTCTGACCGCCTACGTTTCCCAGAGTTCCCAGCAGGGCAATGAGGGCGGAGCTTACTGCTGCGGCTCGGCTCGGGACGCTCTGATAGGCTGCTGCCGGCAGAGAGCCGCTGTCTACTTCACAGAGCGGCAGAGCCGCACAGCCAATCAGAGCGCTCACCAGAGAGCCGTACGCCACATGAAGATATGCCCATTCTCCATCGTGATTGGCTGAGAACAACCAATCAGTATCTGCTGTTTGAAAGAGCCGCTCCACACGACCAATCAGAGAGCTCGTTTCAGAGTTGGACGACGAACAAATCAGCTTCTCCTGCAGCCGCGAGAGGAGCTCTGTGATTGGAGGAAGAGCAGGAGGGGGGAGGGGCTTCTCTGAGGAGGAGGAGGAGAGATGAAGGTCATGGAGGAAAGAGGAGAGCTCCATACTGAAGGAGGAGGAAGTGGAGGAGGAGGAGGAGGAGGAGGAGGAGGAGAGAAGAAAAACAGAAAAATATTAACATTTAAAAACCATAAATCATATCATCTTCACAGACTTTTTAACATTTTAATTTTCATGCATCATTGTGAGCTGAAAGTGATTCTTACATTCTCTAATTGCAAAAATGTGCAGCCAAAATACCCCAAAAAAATTCATCTAAAAACAGCGTCACTGTCACACAAACCTGGCATCTAAAGGGTTAAAAAATGCAAAAATTTATGAATATTTGATTTTTAGGATTAAGACTGCTGTTAGTATAAAAATAAACTCAATGGAAGTAGAAAATAATATTAATGTATAATATCTGTACAGCCTGATTTTGTGTGCAGAGCGGTGTGAGTGTGAGTATTTGACACGGCACAAAAACACACAAACAAAAATAAAAATAATCTATAAGAATCAATGTTGCTGCTAATCACGGACATATGGCAGGCTGTGATAATTCTTTTTTTCATCTAAAAACATAGTGGCATCACGACAAAAACCTGGTGTTTAAAGTTAAATTTAAAATATCAAGAAAAAAATGTGAAAATATAAATTAAAATAATCTGAAAATTAATGAATATTTTATATTTATGATTAGGAGTGATGTTGGTTAAAAGTCAATGAAAGTAGAAAAAATATTAATGTATAATATTCTTTATAGCCGGATTTCGAAAAGCACATTTTGTGCGCAGAACGATACGAGTGTGTGTGTGTGATATTAAAGAGGCTATAAAGGGTTAAAATAGTTTAGTGAGAGTTGTTTATTTCTGCAGCGGATGTGCCTGGTTTCAGTGGATTCACTGGTTTCACTGGTCTCACTGGTGTGGTGTATAATTTGGTGGCCGACCTTTAAAACAACTATAAACTCAGTCGTCGCTGTGAATCCTGAATAAACGGACCTGCGCTCACTTTACTCGCCTTTCCTAAATTCTCGTGTTCTGAAGTTTTGTTTTATAAGAAAAACCAGCGTCTCTCCCAGATTCTGGACCAAAGTTCATTTCAGGAGAGCAAATATGATCTGAGAGCTGTTTCTATGGTTACTGTACAAAAACCCACACAGGTACTAAAAGGAGGTGTATTTGTATTATTAGGGTCAAATTACGGAATAATGCAAATAGTTTTTTGTGTTTTTTAAAGGTTTGTGCAGAAATATCTGAAGGTTAGAAGTGTGAACACGTTTGAGCCTAGTTTAAGCCTTTTGTTTCTGTCTGTTCAGTCTCTCTCTCTCTCTCTCTCACACACACACACACACACACACACACACACACACACGCTGCTGTACTTTATACTGCATATACTGTTATACTGAATATACTGAAGTGTTAATTAAACCGCGGCGGAATAAAATACTACCAGTACTACAGTTAGCTCCTAAGCTAAGCAGAGTGAAGCTAACGGCTAACGCTAGCCTTCAGAAACTCGAAGACAAACATCTGAACAAACATCAAAGCTTAAACAAACAAACAAACAAACAAACAAACAAACAAACAAACACGCCTCAGTTTACAGGCTGTAAACAGGAACACACAAACTCTGGCCCGGCTCTTTAACTGTGACGGACCGTTAGCCGTTAGCTGTTAGCTTCAAATGTCCAAACTTTTCACCGAAACGTTGAAACTGACCTGAAGTCTGAAGTTTCAGTCGAACATCCAGCAGCTGCGTCTCTTCTTCAGCGACGACAACAAACACAACAAACAAAATGATAATTATTAACTTTCATTCAACGCGTTTTTCTCTCCGATCAGTTTCGCGGCAAACAGCTCGAAGCTTCCGGAAGTGTTACAGGGCGGAACAATGTGTTCACATAAATACCTCCGGCTAGGTACGCGAAGGGTTCCGCCCCCCTTTTTTAATGTATATATGTTCAAGGTAGATTAATTTAAACAAAAAAACATGAAAATCAAAAATACCCCTTAAATGTTTATTCATTTATGTTTCTGATCATTCCTTTTGGTTTTCCTTCTTTCTTTTTTTTTTACTTTATTGAACAAATTACGTTAATCTTTTCGACATCAAGAATACCCAAAATGAAGAATTCAAACAAAAACGCCATGGGGTTGAGGTTAAAAAACTAATTAAAAAAAAGAAAAAATCAACAAAAAGCACATTTACGGCACATGCAGCGTGTCGTTATTGCTCTCAGCTCAGGGACCAGCTGGCTGGAAGACTTTAGGAAACCTAAGATTCAGTGAAAACTAAAAACATTGATTTATTTTTGTGTCTTAAAAATGACATTTTGTCATTTAAAAAATAAAAAGCACAATGAGGTAACTTCTTCAGAGGTTTGAGGAAGAGCTCAGAGTTCCTGTTGAGACGCGTCGAACGGATCAGAGAGAGAAAAATCAAACAGTCAGACTGACGGATGAACATCAGACACGCTGCAGGCGGTTTGTGGTGTTTGTGGCAACATTAACAGCAGATTTAAATGCATTTAAATCTGATTTATTTCTCCTGTTTACCATCAATCAGCAGCTGAAAAGCTCCTTTTACCTGTTTACACACACACACACACACACACACCACATCAGAGCGGGAACACACACCTTTGATCACACACACACACATACACAAAGATTAGCTGCGTTTATTCAGATTTCAAAGCCGGAGGAAACGTTTTGAAGCTGCTGTCAGAGGATGTTAACCACCCACAATAAACATACACAAACACACACACACACACACACACACACACACACACAGGGGTTATAATAGCTTTTAATTTTCAATCAGTTTTAATTTCATTAAAGTCTGTCAAGCCCATCTGACTTAAAATGTTTTGAAAACCTGGTAACCTTGTAAAAGTAAAGTAAATATATCTATAGCTCTTATTTTATGTTTATTCTAACTCTTAAAATTAAATTTGCCATAAAATCTCTACAGAAAAAAAATTGCCAATTTTTTTTGACAAACAAGCACCAATTTTAATTTTTGTTTAAAGAAACAAAAATCAACAAAAATTTTGAAAGAAAAAAAACAAAATGTTTTCCTTAAAAGTGTCAAAAAGTTTTTCACTTAACCGCTTTGTCCAGGAGCTCCTCCCCCTCTGCAGGATTTATTTATTTATTTAACAGGGACACAGCATATTGATAAACATCAAAATAAAATACAAATAAATAAAATACAACAGTAAATACGCTGGAGTTAACACGACTGCTACTTTACACCTGTAGACCCCCCAAAAAAACAATACAACAAAAATCAGCCGCCAGATAACGGACAATGTTACTGACATGTGACGTCATTGTTATTGTTTACAAACATAACAGGGACAATCAATGACTGTTATTGACATGTGACGTCATTGTTTTTGTTTACAAACAGCTGCTGACATGTATGTCACATGTCACACTGAAGGCCCACGCTGTTGTGTTAAACCTCCTTAGTTTCTGTGATGCCGGCATGCTGTCTAAAATCCCATGGCGCCGCCACTGACTGGTTCTGTAAGGATGGGATGTCACAGAGACTCTGTGGAGACGCTCTGTGGAGACGCTCTGTGGAGACGCTCTGTGGA
>NW_024630982.1:0-2859 GCF_008729295.1 Plectropomus leopardus
TTTAAATTGGACATCATCATCTCTCAAGCAATTTTAAAAATGGTGCCTTATTGTGCAAATAAACATTTAGGTTTTTCTATAGTAAATCAAATATTAATAATAAAAAATATAAACATGAAGTCACATACAGGATGAGGAACATAGAAAAAGATCACAAAATACATAATTTGGTCATAATTTAAATGAAGATTGCTTGGTCGAAACTACTGTATCATTATGACATATGGGTGGCCCCAGAATGACACATCAAAAAATAAAAATTCAATGACTACACCTCACCAAAATCCCCTCGTGCTAATGAGCAGGGAGGAGCTGCAGAAAGTGTCACCATGTGCACATGGACACACAGTGGTTGGTTACACATCATAAACCGTCTGCTCAGATGAGATCACACCTCTCGTTTGTGGTTTAAACGGGTGAACAACATCTTACAGGTTAGCTTCCTTTTCACAAGAACACGACCTTATCAGGACACAAAAATGACGTTATATTTGGCTAACGGACTGATAACGTTCCCCGTGATACACTCTGACTTCTGATAAACAACATCAAGCATTACTGCACCAGCTGCAAGTGTTTCAAGCCGACTTGATTACTGTGATGCACTTTTTACTGGGTTACTGCAAAAATGCAATCAAAGCAAACTAAAAATGTATCTCCTCACTTTAGCCTTTAACGAGCTCTGACTTAACTGCTTTGCTTTTGATTCGCACTCACGCACTGCTGCACCTCTTTAAAATGTTGTATTTTCTTTGATTTTATTAATGTTATACACTCTGATTTTAGCTTTATTTTTATTAATATTAGCTCAGTGAGTTTTACTTTCCATCATATGTTATGCATTCTGTGTATTTTATTTTTTTATCCTTTTTTTATCTTATGTTAAGTATTATGGAAAAATACTTTACCAAATAAATGAAATAAAAATATGAATTAATTATTATTTATAATATATATTTCCTCTGAACATTTTATCATATTTTTCAGTAACAAAAATTGCACAAAAAAAAAAAAAAGTTTCCTGAAAATACGCAACAAAAAGTAAATGAATTCAATTTAAAAAAAAAAAAACGATAAACAATCAAATCACCTTGAAAAAGTCCTGGAAATAGAAAATACATTTTCTTCAGACATGTTATCATATTTTTCTGTAAAATAATTTCAAATATAAATTAGTACTATTTTAAACACAGTTTTTAAGTTTTTAAAACGAAATTTTATGTAAAATTAGTTGTTCATTGCCTTTTCCCACCTACTTTTTAAATAAGATTAACAATAGATATTGTTTAAAATGCGCTTCACATTTTAAAAAAGTTTCAACGTGCTACAAGAAGATAAAAAACCAAATCAAACCACTTTGCTCAGTTTTCACAGAGCAGCCTGTGAAAGGCGTCTGAACACAGCACAAGAAAACTGATGTTGATCCAGGTTTCAGAGGGTTAACTGGTTTGAGTTTGTGTTTATTGAGATTGACGTGGAGGTTTTTGTAAAGGCCCTCTTTTTATCTTTTGTTTTTCATCGTTGCTCCTGTCCGTCAGTCAACTTTGCTTTTATTTGTGTGTTTTTACATGTTTGAAGTAAAGATTCATTCATTCATTTTACAAACCAGCACATATGTTGCTTATTCTCATTTACATCAGAAATCACTATCCAAACAGTAAAAACTGCAGACTGAGTTTGATTGTTTCTGCTTCAGCTTTATTATAGAGACAATTGATTATTGATTGATAACGTCCAGAGTATAATAACTATCAATAACACTGATGACACGCAGCAATGACAAATGCATCAAAGACAAGTCAAACTCCTTCACATGTAATAAAGCAATCACATCATCATCTGATTTCAAATCAAACATCAGTTCAATCAAACAAGATCGAACTCAGTCACATGATCCAAAACATCACAAAAAAATACACACACAATATGGACAATATATACACACACACATCTGCATCCTGTCGGGTCAAAGGTCAGCCTCTGACCTGACAAACCTTTACTCTCAGAGCTCTTACTTTTCTCTGCGTCTGTCTCCTCGGTAACCGTTTTCTCAGAGGAACGCACATAATAAAGAACAAAAAGCATCGAGGCATTAAATTCAGAGTAAAATCAAAAGTCTGAGCTGAAAAGGTTTCAGGCTGAAGCTTCAGCTGATTGTAGCTCCTCGTTTTACTCAAGAGATTCTCGTGACCAGCTCATTTTCTACTGAACTAACTGATGTAAGAGAATCAACAAAAGATATAAAAACAAAAGCAGAATTTACATCAGAAAAAAATCTGACACATTTCATACAAATTATGAATCAGATCTCAGCTGTGTATTTAACTACCTACATATTTTGAAACTTTTTTTAGTTTTTTATTTACATTTTTCAGACTGAACTAGAAGTAAAATGAAAATCAGCGTCTTTGGTTTTATGAAACATCGCAGCACTTTCACACTGTTTGGTTTTTACTTTGTTTATGTGGCTTCCAACAGAATTAATGATCAATGATTATAAATTGATTTTCATGATCTCGTTCTATTTCAGCATCGGTTAGCATCATGTTTACTCAGTTACTGATTTTCCAAATCTGAAAAACTGATTTTTGGGTAAATTCAGTGATAAGTGGTCCTGGTCCTCCGGTTCACAGCGACCACAACAACACAGAGCGTCAGCAGCAGAGCGCTGAGCACCGCCCATCTCACTTTGTAGAAGGTGGAGTGAACCCCAGACGGATCTCTGTACTGTAACACCGTTTTACTTGATGACACACATTGACCTTTCTCCAAAACTGCACACCAATACTCTCCTACGTCCTTCAGAGAGACGTTAGAGATAAACAAACTCCCGTCTTTAGACTGACTCACTCTGCTCAG
>NW_024630983.1:0-4467 GCF_008729295.1 Plectropomus leopardus
TTTAGATGATATAAGTACTAATGTTGGTCTCCATTTACTTTTGCAAGGGGGGACAACGATGTATCTGGGTGGCCATGGCCCCCTCTTGGGAGCACCCCTGGATCAAACGCCACAGAATCAATTACATAACACCCAGGATCCAAACAGCATGTCTTTCCAGAGGCCCTCCTGGTAATAACAAGGCTTTCCTCATGTCAACACTACGTGCTAACAGGTATTCTTCACCTCCACTGATGAGTACACGTGATTCTGAAATCCACATTTCATCACTCTGTGGCTGCTTCTTCCAGATCTTGACGATAATTATTAAGAGAATTACATACAGGCATACGTGTCATTAGGAGGCACCATAAAGAGCAGAAGCGGGGGGGGGGGGGTTGTTACACATAGAGGCCCCTGGGCTCCTGCATCTTTTTAAGTGTTGGTAATAAAATGTAGCCACAACCTCCTGAAGCACTCCTGGCCAATGGGAACTCACTGAACAAATTTTTATGTGGTCCTCTGAAAATGTTTGAGCATCCCCCTGCAACGCTCCTCTCTGTCAGTCCTCAACATGTGCAGGTAGGACTGACTTCATGTCCGTGGCTCCTTCTGCTCCTGCATCTCACCTCTGTTCCTCGCTGCTGAGCCCTGACTGCGTCCCGTCCAGGAGTGGAGTGAAACCATGGCCTTCCACAGCTCTGGTTTGAAGAGGTAAACCATCTTTCAGCATCAGCAACCTTTTGTCTTTGAGTTTTTTGCGTAATTTCCATAATAATGAAAGCCCATTTCACACTGGGGGTGCACCGATAATCTATTTTTAATCTTCATGTAGGAAGAGGAAACATTTTGGTCTGTGCAGCCTGGAGTGCAGTAAGATCTGTAGTTTTGTATAGATTAAAGAATCTGGCCTTTTGCCTTTTAATCTGGCTCACACACGCAAACATGCAGCCCATCTCCACTGCAGGACATTTCACAAGCAAAACGGTCTTTAGCTTCAGTGTTTCCATTCACTTTGTTAGGAAACAGCCTGAATGAATTAACATCTCATTAACGCCTACCGCAGCATCATGTGTAAGAACATTTTCACACATCTATTTGCTCAAAGTCTGTCTGTACATTTTTGTACCAAACAGTATTTTAGAAAAAGAAACAAATGCAAAAAAAACCCAACAAAAGACAGAGAGAAAGAAGAAAGGAAAGCAAAACAAAAAACTAACAAATGAATGACATGGAAAAATAATCTATGGAAAATTTTCCAGAATGTATCATACTTATTTGCTGACATTATGTACATTATTATTTTTTAAGCATTTTTTCTTTCACTTTTCCTTTTTCTTGTCTTTTTTGTGCTATTTTTTTCTGTCAATTGGTTCAAGTTGCTTATAACCTTTTTTTCATATATTTTTTTTTATTATAAGCCATTTTGCTCAAGTTTCAAAAAGAAAAAGAAAGTAAAATTAAAAACAGACAAGTAAATGTCGTTCTCTAACATAATTTTAAATATTAAATCATGAAAATTATAAAAATCATTTTTCCCTAGCTTTTTAAAAATAATTTTCTAAATCTACTAATTTCTTGCAATCAGTGTAACATTTATTATCAAGTTGCTCATTGCCTTTTTTTTTTGTTTTTCCTGTGTTTCTGAAAGAAATCAAAGGTTTCAATACTTGTAAAAGGGATCTGAAAGCAGCACAAGAAAAGGGTTATCACTCCAAGTTTCATAGGGTTAATATTACTGAATTGTACCGCTGATTGCTTTGTGCTCAACAGAGATCCATTTTGGGGTAATTAAGACAAACGAGAGCGCAGAAATCGTGCCAGGAGTTTTGGCTGTGCTCTCAGCACTCCTGGAGCACCTAAGGGACATCACAGCATGGGGGGCGGCAGAGGGAAAGTCCCATCAAACATTGATGAATGTCAGGAATGAAAGTAGATGACATGTCATTACCTAATTGACTTGACTGATTGATTTCATGACAGGATACTTACTGGAATATATTTGGGAATTTTTGCAAGAATTTGACTAAATACAGTTTGTCTCTTGTGTGAAACCATAAAACACAACCTTTAATCTTGCAGGATGTGGATTACACATACTTATAATTACAGCAAATGTAATATGGGTGCATGACTGACAGTATTTCATGTTAGTATGATGGTAGGAAATATGTAAGAAGCAGTGTGTGCAGCTTAAAGCCTACATTAAGACAGCTGTCAACTCCAAATCCTTCAATCTTCAAATGGCTTTTCATGTCATTACCTACAGTAAAAACTTCCCCCTCAGGATCTGTTCGCCTGCGTTCCCAAAAAACCTTCAAGCAGCAAATTGTTTTTGGGAGGTTGTCGCTGTATTAGCTTAAATGTGCGCACAGATGTCACCTGAAAAGAATTCATTTTGTACAAAAGGAACAGCCTTTGTTGATTGTCTTTGCTTTGCAGTTGGTATATGCGGAGCTACAAGTGGGCGACTAAAAACTGTAAGAAGTGGGAAGCTTAAACATTGAGAGATCCCCTCACTTTTCTTGTGCTTAATCAGACACCTTTTCCCAAGTATTTCCATCTTTGAACCCTGAGAAAATTGGTTTTATTTCTTTTAAAAACATGGTGAAAAAAAGGCAATGTGCAATTTGGCAAGAAATGTCCTGCAAATTATAATAAATTAGTAGATTTATTATTTTATTTTATTTTTTGTAATATTCTTGGGAAAATGTCAAGAAAAAATAGATATATATTTTTTTTAAAACATTTTTTCAAGTTTTTTTTTTTTTCTTGTTTTTTTTTTTTGTTTTTTTTTTTAAGTTTTCTTGTTGAGGGATAGATGACAAAATTGATACCACTCTCATATCACAACCAGCTGTTCCTTTCTAAATGATAAACACTGACCATGGCTTAGAGATCACACTAATAGTCTGAAGATCTTAAATGGCATTAATTTGCAATTAATTCTGGGTGTGTTAAGACAACTCAAAAACATAGTTGAAATTGTATCAAACCAAGAAGAAAAAAATCGCCTTTTGGAAGAATTCAGCACTTACAAGGTCATTTTAAAATTCGGTGCAGAGTTTGACAAAAAAAAAAGAAAAGAAAAGCTTGCATTAGCATAAAATCTCAATGCAGAGCAGACCTGTGGCAGAGCTGAGAGGCTGTGGCTTCTTAATGTGGCAGGGCTCACTGCGCTCATCTGTCAGGCTCTGGAGTTCAAAGTGAAACCACTGATGATGTCCTCACTTCTGTACATGTCCTAAAGGTTACTGCACTTTTAAAACTTTTTCCCATATATTGTAAGAAAACTAGAAATCATGGGCTATGTTTTTCTCTTCCGCTGGTCAGCAGGTGCTAGTGGTTCAGAGTTAGCCTGAGGATATGGCTGGATAACTTTTAAAGGCCATGTCTGTGATGTTCAGTGCATTAATGGCAAACTGAACTGCTTTTTGCTATGAAAAGATCAAGTAGAGTAATGGCGTCCTGAGAAATTAGTAAAAAAAAGTTACAAGGAAATTATCTGAAAATTAGCACAAAAAAGAATAAGAAACAAACAGGAGTAGAAAAAAAAATTAAAATAAACCCCTAAAAGGTGAAAAAATGAAAAAAGTATACTTTTTCCTGAAACACTTACAATTATTATAATTATAAATATAATTTACTGTACATTTTTCCTATGTTTTATGTTCTCCTTAAAAAAAAAATTACAGGTCTTTTTTTCACTTTTTACTAGCTTCTTGCAACATTGTCAAGTTGCTCACTGCCATTTTTCCTCATGTTTTCAAAAGAAATCAAATTAATTTGCTCAACGTTTAACAGCTTGTAAAAGGCGTCTGAAAGCAGCACAAGAAAAGTGATGTTGAACCATCCTTCAAAGGGTTAATATGTACAAAGGAATAGTTAATCCTAAAACAATGAACTGTAGCCAATATAGTAGCCTATATGCTAGTCTAATCACCTCCCTATAGGTTTTCTATGGTCCCTGAAAAAGTTTTCTATCAGTGTTAAGGAGGGCAAAAAAACAATAGCATCAATTCAATCAGACCTCGACAGAGACTGAGTGAAAGACAGCAAAAAAGTTGAAAAATGTCTGAAATCTTATGAAAATTCATGTGCTGCATTATCCAAGTGTCTTAGATCTTTTGTATCCATTGCTACACAAAGCAAGCTATACACGTATAATCCAAAAATGCCTTCATAAGCAATAGTTTAGCAAAAATAGTTAGAATTTCATTAAACCATCAATGGACACCAGACACTTTGAAATTGCTGCATAGGCATTTTTGGAAACGTTTTTTTGACATTTCATAATGTTTTTTGGCTGTCTTTCATTCAGACGCTGTCAAAAATCTGTTTACACATACACTAATTTTCTGGAGCCTGGCTCTCCTTTATGCCATTTAATTGAAATCTTTTTCTGGGACAACACAAGGCCTGTGGAGGTGAGAAACTTCTAAAATTTACATACTGGTATATGTTTTTGGGTGAACTATTCTTTTATGT
>NW_024630984.1:0-3775 GCF_008729295.1 Plectropomus leopardus
AAACAAACAAACAAAGGAAGAAACAGTTCAGTGTTTTCTTAAATAAACACACAGAAACAGACAGCAGGGAAACGCTCACCTTCCTCTGCAGCTTTTCTTTATCTTTTCTTCGTCTTCTCCGTCTCTTCAGTTTCAGCGTCTACAGACAGAAACAAAAGTGTGCAGCTGAGATTCAAAACTCTGAACTCTGAACTCTGAACTCTGCACTAATAACTCTGAGCTCAGTGACTGAAGGTAACTTTGTGGTTCATGCAAACTGCAGGTAACAGCTGTGGGAGTGAATCCACCTGCACAGACGCAAGTCAAAGTTTCAGGCAGTGACAGTGCTTCACTACTTCCTCCCTCCTCTTCTTCTTTATTTACAAACACAAGTGGCAGCAACATGTGAGGCGCTCTACCGCCCCCCTCTGCTTGGGAGGGAGGACTGGACCCATGCATAACATCAAAGATCAAGGTCAAATTGATTGACTGAAAAAAGCGACTTTAAGTTAAAAGCTGCGATCACTCGTCATTGGCTTTAACATGTAGGATTAAAGGAAACAGATTTTTACCTTTCTGAAAAAAAAAGTGTTTTATTAAGTAAACTGAGGAAATCTCTAGAAAATGTGCATTTTTTTTTAACTGACTCTGGTTTTGATTTTACATGAGAGGATGCACATTTAAATTATGTTCTGCTTGAGGACTTTTTTTTGCAAATATTTTATTTTGAAGCCTCTATACAAGGGATACTCTACTGGCTTTGCTTGGGGGCCACTTTTGCAAAATAACAGGAGGCCAGGGGCCAGTCGCAGCAGTGAGAAGAAATTTCTTTAGGATTTTAGGACATTTCTAAAATTTTGGGTCTTATCAAGTATATTGGGAACTTTCCTAAGAATTTAGGACATTTTTTATTTTCCTAGGATTTGGAAAGTTTCCTGGATTTCAGAACAATGAGTGGATTTTAAGACATTTCAGGAAGGATTTTAGGATGTTTCTTGTATTTTAATAAGCTCCCAGGATTTTAGGACATTAGGGTCTTAGCTAGGACCTCTGACAGAGGTGTGCCGGATCCTCCACTGACACTTTTTTGATGCTGTTTTATGTACTCTGACACCTTACGGATGCTAAATATCCAAAAACACGTCCCACTGTGAATCACTGTGTTGTTATTGTGATGTGGACATCGGGTGGGGGGGCACCAGATTTGATTTTCGAGTATTTCATCATGCTTTGATTGTTAAATTTATCATTTTTCTTGCTCGAATGAATCTTTCGCAGCTCCCTGTCCGGTATGAGTTCATGCGACAAAAGTCTACTTTGTTTTGACGACACGAAAATACGACAAATTTCAGCAGGAGAAAGCTCCGGCGGGCTGAGCCCACCTCGGAGGAGAGCATCAAGCCTCACTTTTAAACAGCACTCAAACACGTGTTAACAGATTTATGTAAAAGGTTAACGTCCGTGTGTTATTCTGCTCAGGCTCTGCCATTTCACCCCCTCCTCCTCCTCCTCCTCCTCCTCCTCCCTGCGCCTCCCCCGCCTCCCCGGCTGGTAAAAAAGGGGGGAACAGGCGCCCATTTCCCTGCCACCATTATGCTCATTTGTCCTGTCAAGAGAATGACAGGCCGGTTGACTCTTCCCCAGATACGACCATTAGGTAACGCTCTGTCATCTGACAGCGAGGCATTCTGCCGCTCCCTAAAAACCCCCTAATTATTTCCTTCGCCAGAGACAGGCGGCGGCGGGTAGGTAATTTTTAACCTTTCACGTGCACCTGGGGAACCCTCCTCCGGGGAGCCAAGGTGCCTGTGTGGCATTCAGTCATCAAAACATGACCTTTTATGGCCGTTCGGAGAGCAGTTGGCACCGGGTGCCACGCGCCGGCTAATGCTAATGTTGATGACTAATTTATGCATCAGCCGACCGCATCTGCAGCAAGTTTAGGGGAGCAACAATGTGTGATAGAGCGGTGAGAGGAAGAGAGGAGGAGGAGGAGGAGGAGGGGGCATCATCGCAGAGCAAGCAGAGGTGAAAGGCATTTTGGGGGAAGGGGTGGGGCTTTTGAGACACCCGGTAGCCTGGCACGACAGGGAATTGAGGGGGCTAATTATGTTGCAGGGAATACATTCGGCGTGACCAGCGAGCCTTTTTAGAATTTGTCGAGCGCAATCTGACTAACGTGGCTGACCTTTACTTTTTTTTAAGCCCAAATTGCGGGAGACCAGAGAGCATGCAAGATGTGTGCATATTCTATGACCTAATTGCCTTTTTTTCTCGTGTGCTTAAAAGCTGCGCAGCACCTTTGTTTTTTGGTGGATGTCAAAATAAAAAACATGGCCGGCACGTTTTCCAGCTTACAGTCGACGCAACAGCACATTTACAGTGTGTTCACACTCACACGCGCTTCTGCTCGCCGCGGGCGGAGGCGTTTTCAGCCGAAATTGGCAGGAATGCATTTCGATAAACTGCTCAATCATTTTCAGCCTCACTGATCCTAAAACGCAGTTTGAGTTTTCAAACTATCGGACAGAGTGGATTTGAAACTTTCTCATAAATGTGTCCCTCAGTGGTTGTTTTGAATCTCCTTGTGATTATTTGAATCACTTTGTGTTAAATTTCTACAATTTTTGGACATTTCTCTGATTTTAGGACAGTTCTAAGATTTTTAGATATTTCTAGGATTTAAGGTCTTTTCTGGGATTTAAGGGCATTTCTATGATTTTAGGACATTAGGGTCTTAGCTAGGACCTCTGTCAGGGTGCAGGGATCCTCCACTGGCACTTTTTTGATAAATAAGCTCCATTTAGGTGCAGTTTTATGCTCTCTGGCACCTCATGAATACTAAAAGTACAAAAAACTTTCCCAACGTGAATGACTTTATTTTGATTGTGAATTAGAAAATAGTTTGGGGGCCATCAGGGCCCCTATCAGGGGCCAGATTTAGTTGAGTAACACCGTATTACAGTTTCTAAAAGCAAATCTGTCTTTTTCTCAGCAGAGAATATGGATGTTGAGACGCAGCGAACGCCTCCTGCTCTGTCAGCCTGTCTGAGCGATGGCGACTTGGTGACAGACACATTTATGTGGGAGCACAAAATAAAAAAAAAACATGACCTCGGGGCTTTACAGTCAGCTGACAACCAAAAAAAAACTCTCTATGTTTATAATCTTCCCCCAAATTCCTACAAGTCCATAAATTGTGATTATCCTGAACATCACGCAGACAAATGAAGGTGTTGGGAGATGATTTTCATGCAGCGGGAGGAAAACGGAGCTAATCGGATCAAAAAGTAAGTGATGGTGCTATTCTGCCTGAAAAACATAATTTGTATGAATCAGCCCGCGCACACACGCTGCGTTTTGTATATTCATTGTCAGCCAGCGAGAGACGCTGATGAACTCTTTGTTTGGACAAATCTGGAAATTATCTGGGAAGCGTGATTTTTTTCATTTTTCTCCTCCTTTCTCGCCACGGTGAAAGGTCAAAGTGTGTCCCCCGGAGCGACGCAATAAAACACAAGCAAAACAAAGACGGATTTGAGCCGCCGCGCGCTCGCCATTAGTGATTTATACTCTGTTTCTAATCCCTTTTGCTCGGGCCGCAGCGCCGCCATTAAGCCTCCAAATTACATGTTCTATCAAGAGCAGCCGCTCTCACCTGAGTATTGGATTACTGAAATAAAATATGAATAATTAATAGTGAGAAATAGGTTCCTGGCAACAGGAATGGCTGCAATTAAATAATGAGCATTATGTTTCTTGTGTTTTTTCCTTCCCCTCCTCCTCCTCCTCCTCC
>NW_024630985.1:0-1053 GCF_008729295.1 Plectropomus leopardus
TACTTTAACTTTAGTAAAATCTTAATTGCATGACGTTTACTTGCAACTAAGTAATTTTTAACAAAAGTATTGCTAATTTTACCAAATTAAATGATCTGAATACTTGTGTAGAGTTGAGTAAAATTAAAACACTCAAGTAAAATTATTCCAAAAGGTACAATAGTTCTTATATTCTCATAGTAAATAAGATAAAGTAATGAATCGAGTATAATTTAAAACTATATGTGTGTTTGTGTTTGTGTGTGTGTGTGTGTGTGTGTTTTACTTTTTATTAATTTCTTACTGATTCTTTTTGGTAGATTTTTTGAAAGAAATCCTATGAAAGTTGCTCAGGTTTCAAAGGGTTAATCATAAACTGTAGTGAACAATCATAGACATATCCCAGGCTGTGATTTAAATAAAAATCTACTTTGCATGTAGTATAATTGAACTAATTCTCTCTCTTTTTTTTCATTTAAAAACATTGTGACATCATGTCAAAAATCTGGCATCTAAAGGTTTAAAATTCTGAAAATTAATGAATATTTGATATTTTTGATTAAAAATTATGTTGCTGGAAAAAATAACTAAAGAAAATTAGAAACTTTGGAGACGAAAACTTGTCCTTTACCTAATATATTCGAATGAATCACCTTATATTAACCTTTGATTTGACCTGAAGTGAACTCATATGAACTGAACATGTGTGAGGAAGCAGGAGACAAACGCTCCTTGTTCCAGTACACCTCATCTTAGTGGAGGTGACCTCCCTTATTTTCCAAACACCGTGTGTGCAGAGCGATACGATTGTATGTAATATTAAAGCGGGCCCTAAAGGGTTAAATGAACTCTTCAGAATACAACACTGTTGCACAGTTTTCAAGATGATTTGCAGATATTTTCATGACGATGCATTGACCCACAGCGCTGTTTCTTCACAGCTCCATGGCATTCTGGAGAAGTAAAAGCAGCTTCAACAGAGAAGTTGAGGTGTTATTTCATCAGAGTTTCGATTTTATCTCCACCACATCGTTTTGACTCGGTCAGCTCTGTGATGTGAAAGGTTTCTCTGAG
>NW_024630986.1:0-2299 GCF_008729295.1 Plectropomus leopardus
TCAGGTGCTTCTTGTCATTGAGATACTATTTTATGTATAGGAGTATTTTCAATACAGTGTAACTCAAAGAGGAGCAAAAATTCTGTTTGATTTATTAAACAATGATTTGTACTCATCGCGACTTTGTTTCTTTGTGTGTTTGAAAGAAACCTTGTCTGGTTCTCTGCGTGGTTTCAGAGTGCACAACACACAACGCACTCTCCGACTCACTCACAGTAAAGCCCTTATTCGCTTCGGCAGATTCTTGCGTAGAGATGGAGAGGAATGAGAATGAGTCGGCAGCCTGTGCAGAGGGTCAAAGAGTGTGTTTGTGCAGTCCTGTAGTGGAGGAAGTGAAAGAGCCCTTTTACCCCAAATGCAGCTCTCTGCCCCCATCAGGTGCAGCTGGATGTGTGTGGGACACACAAAGTAAAGATCTCATACAACAGATAGCACATGCATCCTCATGTTAGTTTTGAGTTTTTGCATTCTCGTGTGTTCAGGACATCATTAGATCTCGAAGTTTTCATTTTAAACTGCAGAAAAAGTTTTGAAAGGATAGTGAATTTATTAATGTCGTTCACATGCATTTGATCCTTTGAAACCTGAGCAATTTTTTTTTTTTTTTTTTTTTAATATTAACTGAAAAGCAGTGAGCAACTTGCCAGGAGATGTCCCACAAATTGCAAGAAATTAGGAAAAGGTGACAAGAAAATGAACCGGAAAATTAGTTTCAGAAGAGAGAGGGGGGAAATATTAGATGGTTATAGTAAAAAACACAAATGTCCAGAACACCATTTAAAATCCTATGAATATAAAGTAGTTATCTGGATTTTTTTTTTTTGTTTTTATGAAGGTTTTTAAATCTTTTATTCTCTACATGTTTTGGTAAATTTAAGGTAATTTTCTCGTAACACAACTTGTAACTTATTCCTGTGTTTTGAAAGAAATTAAGAAAATTTGCTCAGGTTTCAAAGAGATATAAACCTAAGGCCTTAAGTGGTATCAAAAAGTCTTAAATTAATCCTTTAAATGCCACTGTTCACTTGTTCAAAATCATAATGAAAGTGGTAAAAGGTAACAAGAAAATGACCTAAAAGGGAGTTTAAAAGAGAGGAAAAGAGAGTGACATTTTTTTTTAATTTGTCAAAAAATTTACTTTTTTAAAAATCACTTTTTACTGTAGCTTTTTTTTTCTCTTTATGACACCGTGCTGACGATAGCTGAGGCCAGAGGCATTGAGTTTTTGGCTTCTCCATCTGTGCAGCGCATTCTTGTGAACTTAATATCTCAACAACACCTTCAGGGAATTTCTTTAAATTTTGCACAAACATTCACTTTGACCCAACAGTGAGCTGATTAGATGTTGGTGGTCATAGATCAAAGGTCAAGGTCACTGTGACTTCATCAGTCTCATTCTTGGAATTACAGTATATTACAAGGACACCTTGAGGGAATTTCTTCAAATTTGGTGCAAAAAGAGGAGACTCAAAGATGTACTGATTAGAATTTGGTGTTCAAAGGACAGGGTCACTGTGAATGCCATGTCTGAAGATGGCCTTGAGGAAGTTACCATAAACAAATATGTTTAATTGTTTAGGGTAGGGGTTATATAGGGTGTCAGTGGAAAAAAAACCATAACAAAATCAATATATGTAGCCTGTGCGTGTTAGGTGATTGTGATGCAAGCAAACTCTTGCACAGACAAACCAAGAACAGCTCAGATGCAGGTGATGTTATGTTGAGGGGTTCGTAAATATTCTCTCCACTGGGTTTTAGAAAGCACAAAAAAACCCTCAAACAGGACATCAAAAGACAGAACTGAAGACTCAAAAGAGCAGAGAGATCAGATAATAATGTCTGCTAACATGAGGTCTGCATTCGATTGAGGAAGGATCAGAATACCCTGAGTGTGTGTCTCCTCAGAGCTCTTAAGCCCTCAGAAAGGGCATCTCACACACACAGGGGAAATGCACCAAGCTGCTCTCAATTCTTAATTAGGAGTCAGTCCCCACACACGGCACAACAGGTGATCTGAATAACCCTCCAATCAACTCAGGAGCATTGTGACATCCAGCTAAAATGAATTGGGGAAAAAAGAAAATGAAATCAAGGACCAAATAAGAGACTACTACAGGG
Organism: Plectropomus leopardus; assembly: GCF_008729295.1. Taxonomy (NCBI): domain Eukaryota; kingdom Metazoa; phylum Chordata; class Actinopteri; order Perciformes; family Serranidae; genus Plectropomus; species Plectropomus leopardus. The sequence continues at coordinate 2,119 of NW_024630986.1, forward strand.
TAAAATGTAACCCTTTAAAAATGGTGAAAATTGGCTTTATTTCTTTCCAAAACATGGGTAGAAGGAAATGAGTGAGAACAGAAGAAAAGACCAAAAAAATAGCAAGAAATTAGAAAATTGTACAAGAAAATTATCTGAAAATTTGTAGACAAAAAAAAGATTAAATAATAAAAAAATTTAA
>NW_024630987.1:0-5725 GCF_008729295.1 Plectropomus leopardus
CCGACACCAGAGTCTGCCTCGTTACGGGCACCATAACCCCGTCACAGCGCTGTTTCGGCTTTTTCTTCTGGTTGTAAAGGAAACAAACTCGGCCCGTTTGAGGATGTTGTTGCCTCTGAAATGGGAGGAAAGTAAATCCGAGTTTGGCGCTGAGGCCCGGTGAGACCCCCCCTCCTCCAACCCCCCAATCTCTTGGATGCCTTTTGTGCCAGACGCTGTGATTACCCAGAAAGCCTCTGGAATGCCCCCTTCCTCATTAAAGAGACAAATATAGCGCGGCGTGGTCTGGAGAGGGACGGAGGGTAAACGGATGCCTCAGTGTTATGTGGCAGAAATTAAACAATGATGAATGATGACGCTCAGAGGACGGGCGGTAAAAACGGGACTATTTCCAGCCATGGCAGAAACACATTCTTTACACATGTGAGGCGTTTGGTGTCTGCGGGTAATCAGACCACCGTGATGCAGAAAAGTCCAGCGTTAGGTCTGTTTTTCAGGCTTTAGTGCTCAGAGAGCAGAAAATCACCTGTACTGTTGATATTAATTAAAGCCATTTCAAGCTTCAGCGTTTCTTTATTTGTACCCGGGGCGAAATCTGACTCCCAAACAAGACACCACATCAATACAGATTTAAAAGACATTAAAGCAAATTCATAAAAACAAGTATCTTTTAGTATTAACCCTTTAGGCCCCGCCTTAATATCAAACACTCATATCGCTCTGCGCACAAAATGCACTTTTCTAAATCAGGCTTTAAAAAATATTATATTTTGATATCAGTTTTACTTTTAGTGACTACATTTTTAAACAGTCCTTATTATAAATATCATTTTTTTTATTTATCTATTTTTAACCCAGAATTTTAACCCTTTAAATGCCAGGTTCTTATCATGATATAACTATGTTTTAAGATGAAAAAAATAATTATTTTCAATAATACTGATATTCTATGCAAAATAGATTTGGATTTTTTTTTGACGATCACAGTCTGGGTCAATGATTATGATTGATTATTAATAATTTCTACTTTTATTTAGTTTTTTTTAACCAACATCAGTCCTAATCATAAATATCATTCATTCATTTGTTAATTTTATGAATTTTAACCCTTTAAATGATGGTCTTTGTCATGATGTCACTATGTTTTTTTAAATGAAAAAACACACACAAACAAAATTATTTTCAATATACTACAGGCGAAGTGTGTGGTATACTTGAGCAGACACTTTGGTTTGATAAATGTGAGCAAACGCAGAGATAAAGTTATTGAATCTGTGTTTTCTGTGCAGCGAGCTGGTTGTTTCTGACAGGTCGTGTTTGACAGCTGCGATGATCTTCAGATTAACGTCTCCCGTTCCTCCACATTGTGGGAATAGTGACGATGACCCAGATATCCTGTGCAGAGATGATGGCTGTCGCACTGCTGCCGTTACGCTCACACTTCTCTCTTCATGCCGCAGATAACGAATCGACACATATCTGTTACGACCAACGCAGCTTCGACGCATCGGGAGAATCCGCACAGGAACGCCGGTGTCATCCCGGGTCAGCGTGTGAGGGCCGGGAGCTGCACGCCAAAGGTATAACCATTTCAAAATGTCAGTTTCTCACACCAGTGAAATGGAACCGGTTTGGTTAATTAATGCAGGAATAAAGCTCGTTATAAGGGTCTAATCACGCCTCTGCTGAGACCTGATGAGACGTCTGACGTCCACTTTGTTTGGACCATTTTAAGGCCGCTGGCTACGTATGACATCAGGTTTAGTTTATTTAAATAGGGACAGTGCAAATGAATAAATGCATTAAGTATTAAAATGAGTAGTCCCCTGACCGAGGTGTTACACAAAGCTTCCAAAAAACAACAAAGAAACAGAAACAACGAAAAAAGAGCAAACAGTTTAAAAGACTTTAAACACAACAGCAAGAGAAGAGAAGGAAATAAAATGAGATAAACTCAGAGTGAAACTAAAGCCGCTTCAAAACCACTCAGCAGGTGGGCACAGTGTGTGTGTGTGTGTGTGTGTGTGTGTGTGTGTGTGTGTGTCTCTCTCTCTCTCTCTCTCTCTCTCTCTCTCTCTCTCGCAGGTTGTCGTCCTGTAAAGACCTTTTAAAGAAGAGCCCGTTTAAAACACACCCTCACACTGTGTCCGTGCAGAATAATGTTCAAAAGTTGTGCGTTTTTTGATGCATTAATGGTGCGTAGGTTTTTTTAGGTTTTTTTGTTTTGTTGTTGTTGTTTGTTTGTTTTAAAGCAGCAGTGTGTAAAACTCTTGGTGAGATTTTGAGGCTGTTTTCACAGCAGCACTTCTTACATGAAATATTAAACTTTTTTTGCGGTTTGGCCTTTTGTTCACGTGCGTTTTGGGGGCTTGAAAATGCAAACTTTTGGGTTCTGGAGTGTAATCTTTTGAGGACGCCACCCCCTTTAACTGTAGTGAGGAAAAACGGTTCGTACTGTCAGAATTTGGCCGTATTGTTACAGTAAACAGGAAACTGCAAATGGGAAGTATGGACTCCTAAAAAAGGAAATAAAAATATATATACATTTGATGCACTAAGTGACGTAATTATAAGTGAACAATTGTATGAACATGTGTCCTCTGTGTGTGTGTGTGTGTGTGTGTGTGTGTGTGTGTGTGTGTAGTTGTGTTTAACACACAGGTAGCAGTAAAAACACACTCTGCTGGTTGTGTGTTACACAGCAGTTAATGTTGTGATGAGCACATCACAGTAATCCGTCACAGACTAATGAGACTCAGATTACACTGTGTGTGTGTGTGTGTGTATGTGTGCGTGTGTGTGTGTGTGTGTGTGCGTGTGTGTGTGTGTGTGTGTGTGTGGGGGGCCTCTCTGTGTGGTCTGTCACCCTTTAACCTGCAGGCCTGAGGAGCCTCCTCAGTCTGAGTCAACACACTGCTGCTGCTGCTCTTCACACTTTGAACATCATCATCATCATCCTCGCTCACCTCTCGACTCGCACTCGAGTTTCTTAGAGTTCATCAGCTGCTGAAGAAGTACTCAGATCCTAAACTTACATAAAATTATTAATACCAGCGTAGAAATATTAATTCAAAATCATAACCAAGTAAAATCGCTGGTTATTCAGAATGTCCCATATCTGAATGATACATATTGTATATATTGATGTTGCAGCTGCTTACAGTCAGTACGTTTACATGATGTTAGAAAATGTCGAATTATTGAGTCAATCCGACTAAAACTGGACTTTTATAATACATGTGAACACCAACAGAAATCAGACTAAAACACCCAGATAAGTCGATAGGGAGTCGAGATATTCAGTCACGTAAACACCTCAGTCGGACTTTAAGTGGACTTTGTGTGCTCCTCGTCATCACGCCGGCCTCCCTCCGTGGTTAGGGTTAGGGACTGTTTGTTATTTATATGGGGGGGAGGGGTGCTCCAAAAGGGAACAGGTAATAAAAAAAATTTAAGCACTGAGGAGAGAATTGTATTTTTAATTTTGGCTTCGGTGAGGGACAGACAACTTGAAAAAGGAAGTATTTTATATTTATTTTAAATTTAAAAAAAAAGTCACACCCCAGCCTTCATTTAAAAACATGGGGAAATTTAGAAAAAAGAAAAAGAATAGCAAAAAAAAGTAAAAAAAATGTGGTGCAAACGTAAAAATTTGTAAGAAAATGATCTGAAAATGATCTTGGGGGGATTATTAGTTTTTATGATAAAAAAAGTAAAGAAAATAAATGAAATATAATGAATAAAAATAGGGGAAATTAAAAATGTTATTCTTGTAATTATATTTTTAAAATTATATAACAGAAAAAATCTGTTATTTTCTTTTTTTTGCATGATTTTTAGGTAATTTTCTCGTAACTTTTTACTCATTTTGGGCCATTTCTGATTTAGCAGCATTGCCTTCTTCCAATGTTTCTAAAAGAAGTCCAGTCAGTATTCTCAGGTTTCAAAGGGTTAATGTTTTTTGGGGAGTTTTTCGTAGTCTGAATGGATGCTCTGAGGACAGATTAAAACCTGTGAGGTAAACTTATGATATTGGGCTGTAGAAATGAGAATTCATTGATTTCTGTGATCATAATTTACAAAGTCATTGGGAAAATAATTCAGTAAAGGTGATGTCCAGGAGACAGGGTTGAGTCTGGTCTGGTCTTGTCCCCCGTCCTGCTCGGCCCTGCAGGAGACCAGCAGACCTCAGCTGAGATCACAGCGGCTCCGTGTTTACCTCCAGCACCGTCCGTTTGATTCCCCGCGTCCTCTCAGACTCCCAGCTGAGCTCCTGCGGGGCGGACGGGGACACACGGTGACAGGACCAGCAGCTGAGGACACCCCGGACACAGACTCTGCATCACCCTGCGGACGTCAGGTCCTAACGATGGCTCAGAGGTGTCCTCTGCGTCCTGGTGGTCCACACACTTTGTTACATTCTCGTTCTGTACAAATGGTGAAGTTTCTGTTTCGGGACCATCTGATGAGCCGAGCGTTGACAGTTAGACGAAACATTCCTCAACTGGTTAGAAAAACGTTTTGTTCACCAAACTTCACCCAGTGTTTGAGGAATCGGGAACGCACCTTTAACCCTTTGAAACCTGGAGCGATGTCACTTTAAATATTTGTACGCGGAACAAATTGGTTGGACTTCTCTAGAAAAAAAGGCAATGAGATACTTGACAAGAAATATCTCACAAAATTGCATTTTTTGTTTCCCTGATTTTTTTTCCTCTTTTTTGGTGCTTATTTTCAGGTATTTTTTGGTACTTTTTATGAAATTCTTGCTAATTTAGCTCCAAACAAGAGCTTTTTTCCTGAAATTATTTATTCATACACAACCATACACGATAAACTTAATTAATACTTTGCAGTTCCATAAATGTGCGTAAGAGTGGGACAAGTAGGACACCATTTGCAGAGAAGTTCTTGCACGCTGTCTAACTTGCGATAGAAATATATTTATTCGAGCTTTTGAAAAGCATTAACCATGCAAACGTGTGTTCATCATGTTATTTTGGTTGTTGCTTTGCTAAAACGAGTGTGCAGAGCAGCGTTTCCCTGCTGAGCGTCTGACAGGATCCAAACTGCCTCTGAATTGCTGCAATTAGGACTCATGACACGTCCGAACCTCCCACTCTGCTTTCCTGTTTGACACTTTGACGTCACGTCGCTCACTTCCATGAGCCCACCATGATCCAAAACTGCCGGACAGCAGCGTTGGCTTTTGTTTTATCTTTTCAACATTTGGGGGACACACATAAAGCAGAGGGTCTGCAGGTCCTCCCCCACAACTGCTGACACTATTTTCTGCATTCTGGTGATTTTTTTATGCACCATTTTGCATCCCAGTCAGTTCTGCAAACCACAAATACGCTACATTTGTAAGTGTCATACTTTTCATATTAACCCTTTGAAGCGTGAGAAGATTTGCTTGAGTTCAATGATGGCAATGATGAACCCAAACAAAATGTGAGAAATTAGTAAAAAGTACACCATAATTACTAGAAAATAGTAGAAGAAGTTAAGTCAAACATAGAAATGACCCAAAAAGCTTCGATCAATATCAATTTTCTTGTGCTGCATTCAGACGCCTTTCACAAGTATTTAAATCTTGAATACTTGAGCAAAATAGATTGATTTCTCTTGAAAACATGAATAAAAAGCGATAACTTGGCAAGAGATGTCCGGCTAATTGCAAGAAATTTGAAGAAGGTGACAAGAACATGACCTTTTTTGATTA
>NW_024630988.1:0-4766 GCF_008729295.1 Plectropomus leopardus
AAATTTATTTAAAAAAAACATGCTTAAAAATTATAACAATACTCTAAAATTTCAAACATATAATTTTGATCATTTTAAATGTAGTTTAGCTTTAAAAAAAAAAATGTTTCTCTTGGTTTTCAAAAATAATTTTCCAAATGAGTAATTTCTTGCAAGTTGTGAGATATTTCTTGACAGGAAGAAATCAAGAAGTTAAAAAAAATAAAAAAATAAAAAAAAACATAATAATTTGATCCAGGTTTCAAAGGGTTAATCACATAAAAAGACAAAACACTGGCAGCCTTTGGTTTTGGGACTGAAGTGTAAATGGTCTTTTAAAATGTAAAAATAAAAGTTGGTGACACTCGTCTTTGTTTTTATTCATCAATCATCTCTCGCTGAACGCAGACTTTCAGTTTTGTCTTCAGTCTGATCTTCTGAAAACACAAACGATGATTTCTCTGTCATCGGCTGTCTTTCACTGAGGACAGAGGACAAAAAAACACAATGAAATGAGGAAACAGAGACGTGTGATCTTTAACGGACTGATGGTCGGCTTAATAGAAAGGCACGCGTGTCTGCAGAGATGACAGGCTGCCTCCAAAATGGATTTGGAGAGACATGACGGGGAATTATTGACTTTTGTTGTGTTTTACAGCAACTCAGAGAAACTGAGGACAGCTGATGGTGTGTGTGTGTGTGTGTCTGTGTGTGTGTGTGTGTGTGTGGATACTGAACTGTGTGACGGTGCATTTCGAAGGATTTTTGTTTTGTTGTATTCGAATAAATTTAGGTGACAGCATGAAATCTTTTTAGAACAAACCTGCAGTATAGATATGTATTTATTTATTTATTTTTTTAAATTAAATAACTGTATTTCTCTGGGTTTTGTAGGTATATTACCTAAAATGTCTAACTTTATTTCAGACAAAAAAAAAAAAAACAATAAACAAAGCAAAAAAATTTCTCTTGGCTTTTAACTACATTTTTTTCCTCTAGATTTCCTCTATCTCAGTCATCAGTCTGTGCATTTATGAAATTAACTTAAGAATAATGATAATAATAATAAATAAAAACAATAATATATTTTATTTATAGAGCACTTTTCATACAAGAGCTGAAGCTCAACATGCTACAAAATAAAAAAGATAATCAAAACCAGACCAGTAAGAAAAGCACAAATGTGTGGGAGGTGCTATTGTGCATCCACATCTGACGTCAGAAACCAAACTGGGGTATTTGACAAGTTTGGAATAAAAACAGGCTTTTTTTTTAAGAAGTTCTCAAATGTTAAATCAACTTTACAAAATAAAATGCAGGTTAAATTTAGATGAGTTAGATGAAGAATGAGGTCAGAAACTCAACAAAGAACAACTAAACAAACTGTACCTGAACGCACCACAACACACAAGGAGAGAGAGTCTGCTGCTCTGATGCTGGTGTGTGTGTGTGTGTGTGTGTGTGTGTGTGTGTTTGTGTGTGTGTGTGTGTGTGTGTGTGTGTGTGTGTTTTGTCCTGAGGGATAACAGCAGGTTGACTGTCCTGATTCTGTCTTCTGTACTTTACCTGGTCACAGCTCACTAATACAGCCAGTACACACACAGCCTGTAATGTAAACACACAAACACACACACACTAGCACACACACGCCACATAAAGAAACAGCATTGTGGAGGCAAATGCATATAGCACACACAAACACACACACACACGCACACACTATGAGTTAGTGAGTCATGTGGTCATACTTAGAAAATACAAGTACGAGCACACACACACACGCACACACACGCACACATTGCTCAGTCCTAATTCTATAAGGGGGTCCAGCATGTCTCCCCTGAAACCTCCAGTTCAATTCATTTGATTTCATTACACAGAGAGAGAGAGAGGAGGGGGGGTAGACTGTACTGCGGGCGAGCGAGGCCGGGGTGCGGCGGTGGTTTTCATTAGGAGCTGCTGGTTAGAGCTGCGATCCAATTTAGAGTGCAGGCTGGCAGAGTGGCGAGCTGTGTGTTTTTATTGGTATTTAATCAGCTCAATTGGGACGTTTTATTAGTGCGATGCTTTGTTTCGCAGAATGGACGAGAACCGCTGGTTATTAGGGGCTCTCAAAGTGAGGCTCAGAGTCCCCGCAGGGGTCCGAGAGGGGGGCTTCGGCGGGGTCCAGAGGAGGATGAAATATTGAAAATGTGTCCTGGGTGGCTCAATAAGGAGGAGGAGAGCAGTAAAAAGCGGCAGAATCGGGGGTTCGATTCCCCCGTGCTGGAAATGTCAGGATGCAAATGAGAGTTTTAGTTCTGCAAACGTGTCTCGGCGGCAGAGCTGTCGGAGTTATCCTCACAAATGAAGACGTGGAAAAGTTCACAAGGACAAAGATCAAGGTCAACCGTGTGTTTTTCATCCATTTATTTTGGAGTTTGTACTTTCTTTAGGTTAGCTCATAAGCTGAGTTTGCTAGATGCTAACAGGGTTCACAAAAGATGGATGGCGTGTCTCTTCTTCCTCTCACTCAGGGACTGTATATAAAGACGGACGACGCGTCCCCACTTACCTCGCTGTTCTTAAGTGAGGCTAAAATATAACGGACACAGCCGCTGCCGTCCTGCGCTGGTGAGGTCATTTGGAGCCGGAGTCTGCGCAGTAGTGATATCCGTGGTGTGGGAATTCCCACCAAAACACCCGTCCGACCAATGACGAGCAGCTCCATTGAATGCGAGCACACGGATTGGCTGTCACAGCTGTCAATTATGGCAGAAAATCCCCTTTTTGTATTATTTAATAACTAATTAAAACTGAAATTATCATAAAAACAATCATATAAAAAAAAACAATTCAACAGAAATTCAGAGGGGTCCAGTTGCTAAAATTTCCTCCCAGCAAAAGTCCGAACCTCACACCTAAAATCAGAATCAAGATTAATTGAACATTGAACATCCAGCGGCTGGATGAGACACGGAGCGATGCGTCCTGGTGTTTCTAAATAATTCATCCAAAGTCTGATTAAAGCTGAAACTAACACAAAGTCGTCTGTAGAGTCTAAAGAAGTCACTCTCACCTCTGCAGATGTGTCTGTTTCAGACACTTTGGTGCTGTGAGGAGAAGCTGCGCTCTGTTTGTCTGTCTCACTGCGCTGTTGTCGGACCATCAGCTGTTTGATCTGCCATGATGAAATGCTGTGGCTGTCAAACACTCAGCTATTCTAGAGACAAAGTCATTCATTTTTTTACATGATTGTTCAACACTTCTGCCCTCGCTGTGTTTTGGCGTGAGATTTTCCTCGGTGTCATGAGAGCGTGAGACAGACCCCAAAAGTGTGAGATACACGGCAGATGCATGGGAGTTGGGAAGGGGTTAACAGAATTTAAAAAAAAACTGAAATACCCAACATGGGCAAGATTATGTCGGTTAGAGATTCTGAATGTAGGTTTCGATTATTTTTTGATTAATTGCCCAGCAGTACTCCTTAAAAAATATAGTTCTCATTCTTTCATTTTATTACAACATGGCCACAGGTCCGGATAGGACGAAGTTTTGGTGCGGATCCGGACCACGGCCTGCTAGTTGGTGATGCCTGGCTCACAGGTACATGTGATGAATCAGTAGTATGGGCGCTATTAATAGTCACTTCCGTGCGTATTGGTCGCATGCAATGACAGGTTTTATTGGAAAACCTCGCAGGAGCGAGACAGTTTGCTAAGCACTACTCCTTAAAAAATATTGTTCTCATTTTTGTATTTTATTACACCTTGGCAGCGGTTCCTGATAGGACGAAGTTTTTGTCCGGATCCAGGCCGCGGTCAGCCAGTCGGTGATGCCTGATCTATTCTATAGCCAGACACCAGGGGGTGATGCAGATGTTTTTCGCTTCACTTTTAGGAAACTGTCATGTCATGCCTTCATGTGCTTCTCGGAAAAATATAAAACGTGGGAGGGTTCATTTTGTTACACTGCTGGTGATGATGTTTTTGATTCAATATATCCTAAATTGGAGGCTATTAGCCGAAAAGCAAATACTAATATGTGTGATTTCTTGCGTGCAAATTTCTGCTACTTCTCACAAACTCCATACCAGTGCCACCCTCATGAAAAAACACCACAAAATTACAACTTTTTAAGATGCTTGAGGCTGCGAGTATTGGTATATCAGTCACTCACTCTGTATTAGGTTGAATTCATAGAGAAAACTTTGTTTTTCTTACATGTCTCTATGGTGAATGAAGAATCTAGAAAATTCTTGATGAATTGAACTCATATTGGTCCACATTTAACGACAGCAAAACTACATCAAAACATCAGTTCACAAATTCTGAAACAACTCATGCAGTATAATCCAAGTCTCATTTATGCAGACGATGCACACATATATTTTCACCAAAGCATAACTATTTAAAACTGAACTGAACACTGAACACTGCATGTTTGTGAAGTACTGAGCGTGAAACTGTACAGGAGACTTGTATTATCCTACATGGGTTCTGTAAGAGTTTGTAAATAGATGTTTTCATAAAGTTTTTCTGTCGTTAACCCTTGAAACCTCGGAAAATTGGCTTGATTTCTTTCAAAAGCATGAGAAGAGGTCAATGAATAACTTAACAAGAAATGACTAAAACATTACCACGAAGTTACAGAAAAATTACCTGTATATATGAAAAAAGTTAGAAAAAAGGACCATTAGAATATACTCACAAAAACTGAGAGGAAAACATTTTTTTTTTCTGTAAAATGATTTCAGAGATATAATATTTATATTTTCCAGGCATTTCCTTGTTTTGTTTTGTTTTTTT
>NW_024630989.1:0-3848 GCF_008729295.1 Plectropomus leopardus
GGAAGAAGTATTTTTATTATGTACTTAAAGTAAAAGGACATAAACTACTCAACATATAAGTTCATCTTAAGTTGCATGTGTATATTGGTGGATAACATAACCTGGAATTTATTTTGTGAACTGTCTGAACTGTGTTACTTATAGAAATTTTACTTTGAAAAATGTATGCAGTTTATACAATATTCCAAAAGAGAAGAAGATTTCCTGCGTGCATCATGTGCTTGTTGCTGTGTGTGTGCTGCAGGCAGATGAGTTGGATTACACCTTTAAAAGGCTGGTGGACGGACTGGCTCACACACGAGAGGCCGCGAGACCTGGATTCAGCCTGGCTCTGGGACAGGTGAGTGGATTCGACTACCGAAACCAGTTTAACGATAGAAAGGCCAGAACGGAAAGGCCGTTAGTGGTCATGTTGACCGCCAGATTCCAAACTCTAAAATATGTCATGATCCCAATATAGAGAGTAATGCATTTGTTGTGTTAGGATATCTTAACTAACACCACAATTACAATTACATTTGAACAAGTTTAGACTTTATTTTGCTTTTATTATTATTTATTTATTTTGGGTTTTTTTTTGTCCCATCTACTCATGTTATGTATGATGTGTTATGTATAGCCTGGCTTTTTGAAACTTTCACATTAGTTAGATGGAGGCTCCACATAAGCCCAATGGGTTTTCTGTCTCTTCCTGCACCATGTCTTTGTCGTTCTTGTGTATTTATTTTAACTGTACAAAAAAAATTAAAAAAAACAAGTTGTAAACATTGCTAAAATTTGAGAGCTATGATACGCATTTTCAGATAGTTATGATTGTGAAAGAGGCCGCTTTTAAAGTTAAACTTTTGATAGAGACCATGATTATTGCTAAGTAACCAAGATGTAGCTGCCACCGAGCAAAAAGGTATCAATTTTACCACAGCAAAATCTATGCAGTCATTTTGACCGCCTGTGGCCGAAATATAAAACATTGATCACGTTTTTTTGCCTTCTGTGTAAATTGTATAAATCACATTTTAAATGAAAATACAGGAATTTTTAGGGGAGACGTCTGGGATCAGCAGCACTGTAATTTTTAATTCAAAAAGTTATACAACATAAAAATATGAAAATGGTCAAAATGACCATCATGGCCCTTCTAGTGTTGAACCCAGTTTGATTTATTTATCCATTTTTACATTTCAGATTGACTTGTATTTGAAGATATCTGAAAAGTAATTTTTGCACATTGTTGTTAACATATCTTCATGCACTGTCACTGCCTATTGGGACTTTTCTATCAGCACTTTTGTCTGTGCAGAGTCAAAAATGCTGTGTTGATTTGTGTTTCCATTACCAGTTTAAATCTTAAGTCATACCCGAGATGGACCGTCCTTGAGGTCGAGCCGAAGCGTGCCCAACTGCCTCCAAGCAGGTTGCAGTGCCGTTATTGTGCCTCTTTAGTTTTAAATAGTAAGAGTTGCATTTGTAGATGGTCGTGGTGATGTGAATCATTCATGAGGCTTTGCATTGGAATCCAAAAGTGATCCATTTTGGCTGAAGTGGTGACCTCTCCACTGTTAGTGTTAAAAAAAAGATCTGTAATAACTGATCCACGCAAGAAATAATGATCATTTGTTCATTTTGTTGGCACTGGCATGACAGGAGCTTTTGTCTTTTAGGTCTTAAGTGCTTTTGGAGACGTTACCCTGCAGAGTATACTCGACAGAATCAAAGAAAAGTACAATGTGCAGACGGTGAAAAAGGTGAGTGTTTGATATTTTCTCTGAAAAATTCATGAATGGGCTCTTTGTAAATGTCAAGGTCTTCTCTTGTTTTTACAGAAACTTTTCAGAAATGCTTTGTTTGGAAACTTGTTTGGTGTCCTCGCACTTCATCAGTCTGGTCGCCTCTCTAAAGTAAGTAGTCTCACCATGACTCATCGCTTTTAACGGACAGGTTCAGATTTTGGTGTTTTTAATAGAGATCATGATGAAAAAGAGGAGTGGAGCGTGTGTGTGTGTGTGTGTGTGTGTGTGTTGTTGTTGATGTGCGTGAGCTGCAGTGTAACGTGGTGTTGTGGTCTCTCCTGTGTCTCTGCAGGAGCCGCAGGTGGTGCTGGGATGTGTGCAGCTCCTGCAGAGCCTCAGTCAGCGCAGACAACACCTGAAGGACCTGCCCACTAAGACCATGACGGACATCCTCAATGAGGTGCCAGCTTTATGACACTATTGGAGCCATTTATCCACTTTTAACAGATGGAGTATTTAATTTATGCAAATTGAAAAAGAAAAACTCCACATCCATGTTTTCTTTTCTAAAACTGATGGCAAATCAGCTTTATTTGTTCAGCACATTTCATACAACAAGGCAATTCAAAGTGCTTTCCAGAGCAATAAAATAAAATAATAATTATAATAATTATACGACATATTAAGAGATGAATAATGAGTAATAATATTGGCTGGTCCCAAACTATTAAGATCTGTAAAAATATGTAAAATAACCTTAAAATCTTTTTTAAAAGATACTGGAAGCCAGTGGAGTGTAGCTAAACTCGGGGTTATATGCTTTCTCTTCCTTGTTTTGGTTATAAAACATAATAAAGGACACAGATTTACAATAAGAGTAAAGAAAAAACATTACCTACTGAATGATTTACAATTTTTGAATAAGATTTTAAATACAGAAGACGTGCAGACAAGAGGTGCAAAGATAAAAAGATTATTTAAAATGATTTAAAATGAAGTTTTAGAATAAGCTTGCAGTCATCACAGGTTGGAGTAGGCAGTGGAAAAAAGGAATGTTTTTCACTTATTAACCCATTTTCCAAAAAAGTTGTGGATCACATAGGGAAGTGGTTTAGTCACCAAGGCTGTGTCGTATGGGGGACCGAACCGAAGAGCCATATGTATCAAAACATGACTTTGTTGTGATAAATTAAGGGGTCATCACAGCTGCTCTAATGATCCTTGGATTTTAGAAAAATACAAACCCTCCAGAAAAATGGAGTCTGTGTTAGAAATTGTGTCATAGGAAGCTTTAAGAGGTCACAGGTAGGCTATTTTGTTTGTAACATGTTTGCTGCACTGTAATGACATGGCGTCATTACAGTGTTTAGCTGTTTGCTAAATTACTATTTTGGGTTTAAGAATGTGAGGGTACCAGGGCCCTGCGGATATGTTGAGTTCCAATAAGAAAACGGTCGGTTTGTTCATTTTTGGCTGAATAAATAAATTAAAATTTAATTACTGGGGAAAAAAAAGGAACGTTTTTGGCTTTGACTTAAAAGTGGTCAAAGTCGGGGCTTGTCTAACATAATCTTGGGGGTTATTCCAGGTTTCTGCTGCATGATAACAGAAAGTCAGAGATATATTTGGGTGCTGAGCCACAACGATTTATCGACAAGCAGCAAGATTTTGAACTCAACATCTCCGAGTGACCGGTAGCCGCTGTGAGGACTTCAGAACCAGAGAAATGTGTCATATTTCCTAGTTTTTGTCAGATGTGTGATGTGATGTGTGTATCCGATCCGTCAGATCCCAGAGGCGGTGTTTGAGGAGGTGCTGCTGAGCTCTTTGCAAACTGAACTGGCATCAGCGTTCAGTACTCCGGAGCAGCTGCAGCTGCTGCTGGTCGCTCTGCAGCGTTTCCCACAAACCCTCAAACCCAAGAAACTCAAGAAGCTGCTGGGCTCCTCGACCATCATCAACGCCGACAACATCCCCAAGTACGAAAACCACGACTTTCTCTCAATTATTCAGCAATGCCTTTAACCATATTGTGCTGATCAGCTAACATTAGCTGCTATTCATGCACATGATGTCACAGGGGTCCCGCAGATCCTTAAAACGTCTTAAAAAGGCATT
>NW_024630990.1:0-865 GCF_008729295.1 Plectropomus leopardus
AACTCCCGGTGCTTCTTGTGGTACCGGAGCGCGTGCGGCACGTGGTTCGAGTAGAGACCCAGAACCCGGAACCCGGAGAACAGAGAGCTGCCGCCCGAAGACATCCTCGGACCCGAACCGAGACCCGGGACACAGAGACCGGAACACACCGGAGACACGGACCGAAGACACGGACCGGAGACACGGACCGGAGACACGGACCGAGCTGCACCGGGAAAAACAAAACACGTGCACGAGCCTCGACGAACTGAGGCCGACTGGAAACAAACAACACCGACAGGAAGGTTCCGCTTTGAGGAAAAACGGTTCCGGGAGATTAAAAAAACAAAGAATTCACAAAAATCCCAAAATAACATGAATTCAGATTAAAAAACAACGTTTTTCAGGAATAGGCATCGGACTTCAAATGTCTGGATTTTCTGTTTACCAAGTTTGTTTTTATTTTTCTCTTTGAAAAGTTTTGGATTTGTTTTTTTTTGTAACGAATTGTTGTTTCCTTTAAAAAAAATGATTGGCTTTTTAAATCTATAATTTCTGTGTGTGGAGCAGACGGGGGACTGGATTTGTTTTTTATCTATTTATTTTTGGGGTTTTTTTCTCTTTTCTTTTGCTTTGAAAAACTTTGTATATTTTTTCTAGTGTATCACTGTAGCAATTCTGTTGGTCATTTAAATGAATGTTGATTTTTTTTATTTTTTACTCTAAAATGTTTAAATGTGGTGATTCTTTATACTTAAAAAATGGTGATTTTTAATAAAACATGTCCTCCAAACACATTTCCTATAAAAAAAAATCCCAAATGACTAAATTAATCAGCCAGAAATTGTAGGAACAGAAATTATCTTTGGATTTTTAAATTTCTGAC
>NW_024630990.1:892-1082 GCF_008729295.1 Plectropomus leopardus
AACTCCCGGTGCTTCTTGTGGTACCGGAGCGCGTGCGGCACGTGGTTCGAGTAGAGACCCAGAACCCGGAACCCGGAGAACAGAGAGCTGCCGCCCGAAGACATCCTCGGACCCGAACCGAGACCCGGGACACAGAGACCGGAACACACCGGAGACACGGACCGAAGACACGGACCGGAGACACGGACCG
>NW_024630991.1:0-2977 GCF_008729295.1 Plectropomus leopardus
GACAATCCCACCTTCAATCCAAGACTTTTGTGAACCTCATACCAAATTTTAATCAGATGCCTCAGTATAGGGTTATCTGTCCTCTTGTTTATAGTTCCAAAATTATGTTTATAAATGAAGTCACTGTGAACCTTTTCTTTCAGGGGATGCAGCGCGATGTGTGTCCAAGAGGGGGCGTCACTGCCCTCAAAAAATGATGAAATGAACCTCATTTGAGCTGCCAAGTAGTAATTTTTAAAACTGGGTAGTCGAAGTCCCCCTGAACCATAGTCCCACGTTAACTTTCCCATGGATATCCGGGGTACTTTACAGTTCCATATGAATTGTCTAACATATCTATTGAGAGTTTTAAAAAATGATTGTGGTAATGAAATGGGCAGGTATTGAAACAAATATTGCAATCTTGGTTGTACATTCATTTTAATACAATTAACTCTGCCAATCAAGGTGAGAGGCAAACCCATCCACCTACGTAAATCATCTTCAATCTAACTGAGCAGTGGGAGGTAATTCAATTTATACAGGTTTTTGAGGTTGTTGTTTACAATTATCCCAAGGTATTTTATACCATCCATAGGCCATCTAAATGGACTCGTGCGCTGGAGGTTGGAGTGGTTGAAGTTTGTCAGTGGAATAATTTCACTTTTTTCCAAATTCACCCTATAACCTGAAATACTACCATAGGTATTTAATATGGTTTGTAATTTGGAAAGGGAGTTACCAGGATCTTTTAAGTATAAAATAATGTCATCTGCTAGGAGATTAAGTATATGAACTGTCTGACCCACCTGAAAGCTCTTTATATCCGGATCTTGTCTAATTGCCTCAGCTAAGGGCTCAATTGCCAAGACAAAAAGTGCAGGAGACAAAGGGCATCCCTGTCGACTCGATCTACTTAAAGGGAATGTAGATGAAATCTGCCCATCGGTGCTGATTTTTGCCTGGGGTTTATGGTAGAGCGTTTGAACCAAATTAATAAATAGTGGGCCGAACCCAAACTTGGCTAACACTCTAAATAAATATGGCCACTCTAACCTATCAAAGGCTTTTTCAGCATCTAAAGCCACAGCTATACTGGGTTCTGTTTCTGATTTTGTTAAGTGAATAATATTAAAAAGTCTACATAGGTTATTCTCAGATGCTTGTTGAGCCACATGATAGTATCTCCAATGTGTCCAAACCCTCTAAACACTCAAAAGGTTCAAAATACTTAAGACAATCAACAACTTCATCAATATCTTCGGCTCGTCTAAAAATAGCTGCAGGGAAAGCTGCATTAGAAGCAGGTATGTCTGCCTTGGAAGAGAAACAGGCTGTGGAAATGGAGAAAAAATGCTGCAAGCTAAACTGGAGAGAATGGAAAAAGAGGCAAATATAGCTGAATCTGATGCGAAATTAAAGGTTTTGGACAGTTTTTATGAATTTTCTGAAAGTCAGTCTACAGTCCAAGAAAGTTATATGCGAAAACATCACTGGTCTATGGAGGAAAATGAATCCCCTGTTAAATACACAGAAGTAGGAGCCATGCCTAAAACACATCTTCAGAGATTAATAACTCACCTGCCTAATCCAAATACCCCTGCTTCTGCTTCTGCTCCAGTACAGGAACAGAGATCACCAACTCACCCAAAAAGTGACAGTTCTGAGGAAACTGACTCAAGTCATCACAGTAAAACGCTGTTGACTGTAATACAGAAACAAAATGATGGCGCAGATTTACTGATGTTACAGCATAAACAGTCCTCACACCTGTCCAGGCAAATCCCAGCATTTGATGGTGACCCTTTAAGTTTCCAAACATTTATACGAGCATTCAAGCATGGTATTGAAAATAAGACCAGCAGCGATGAAGACAAACTCTATTACCTTGAGCAATATACTAGTGGTCAACCCAAGGATTTAGCGAGGAGCTGTTTTCATATTAAACCAAACACAGGATATGCTGAGGCACAGAGACGTCCGAAAGTTCACTTTGGAAATGGAATAAAAATCCCAAATGTCTACATGGAAAAGGCCCTCAACTGGAGCACCATTAAATCTGATGATGGAAATGCATTACATGACTATGCACTTTACCTCAGAGGAGCTAACCTAAAGCTCATTGTATCAAAGCTGCCATATAAACTAAAGGAACGGTGGAGAACCACAGCATTCAAACTTTTGGAACAAAACCAGCAGAGAGCCACATTCTCCGACCTTGTTGATTTCATCGAAAGACAAGCCTGTATTCTGCAAGATCCCATATTTGGTGACATCCAGGATTCTATGCCTAAGAGAGCCACCATAAAAGGTCACACAGCAACTGACTCTAAACCAGAAACAAATGCACAAAAGTAAAAGCAGTAGTTTCGCCATAGCAATCAGAGTGGTGGACAGTAAAACAGTAAATCAAGAAATGAACCAACAATCTAACTCTTAATCAAGAGGCAGAACGATAACTGTTGCATTTGCAGTTCAGGAACGCATTTGTTGGATGAATGTGAAATGTTAAAGGCTCAGTCATACGATGCTAAGGTGCAACTGTAGAAAAAAATGGCATCTGCTTTGGTTGTCTTACAAGAGGTCACATGAGCAAAACCTGAAGGAAGCAAAGAAGGATGACATGCCAGTGCTGTCAAGGAAAGCACCCAAGCATACTACACATTGAGAATCCTACAGAAAAAAATGAAAACAAAATGACAACATAACAAATCATAAAAAAGGATCTGTAAGTGGAACAGTGCAAAAGGATGAGGATATTGGGGCTGGAAGAGATTGCAAATTGACTAGTGTCCCTGTACAGATAAAATCTTCCAAAGACAGTGTGCTGCCCTCATCATATGTGCTGTATATAACTTGGCAGTCAGATAAACTCTTTCCTAACATCAAGACTCTGAAGACCGTTGTTCCCTTGTCCACAGGTTTATTGACATTGCGAGGAAAGGTGAAACTATAAAACACAGACAGGATAAATAAATCTCTGCTTGCTCTCAACATG
>NW_024630992.1:0-2603 GCF_008729295.1 Plectropomus leopardus
TTTTCATATTAAGTAAAGCAGGAGTCTGGACCCCCCAGGGAGTCCTACGGTAAATCTGAGGGGTCACAAGATGATTAAAAATTTAAAAGACAATTACAAATTTTTACTGTAGTTTACTTATTCTAAAACTAACTTTTCTCTAATTCTTTTTTCTGATTTTTTTCCTTTTTTCTTGTGAAAGAAATTAAACCAATCTGCTCCGGTTTCAAAGGGTTAATCCAAAACATATATGAATGTAATATAAATTTCTCCCTTTTGCATACTTATTGTCTCTCAAAAATGAACATGCAATGTAATTTACAGAGCAGATCTGTATGATGTAGCAGTATAAACTTTCTATTTAGAGCCAGCTGCACTTCAACATGACCTGAGAGGACGTCTTCAGCTGCAGTGAATCTGTGACTGATGAACCCTGTCTACAGTTCACCGTGACCTGACTCCTCTATACATCAACCTCCTCCACACTGTCCTTCTAGACAAAACCATGCTTCAAGACCAGACAACTTCCCGTGGCAGACACAACAAACTGGGTGTGAAAACATGTCACTACGGTCCTGACTGTGTGCACTGATCCTCTTTCTGCAACAATTAATCAGTGGAGTGCTCTGTAAAGCAGGCATGTACACTTGTTGATGGTTCATTTTCCCCAGCTCATCCAGCCCACATGTCCAACAAGGCTCTACTTGACAAGACTGTGAGAAGTTTCCAGTTATTTTTCCTTCTCTGTGTGTTTCACAATGTTCTCTCTCACTGTAAATAACTAGCTGACTCCCAAAATAACAGAGGTGGCTGTAGATGTGCACTGGGAGCAGGCTGGAGCTAAATTAGATGCAGCCTATAACAGTAGTTTTGGTGAGCTCTGAAGGGAACAATGTGGGAGCGAGTCTAAGTAATCTCTACAGTTAGCCTAGACTGCAACGACAGACTGACTTGCACTTACTTGTGCTACATGCTAACACCATCCTGAGCCTTGAATAAAAAAAAATCAGGTTTACTATGTATGTGTAAGTGTGTCTGTTGTGTGTCTGTGGAGACAAGGGCATTAAAGATTAGCCAAATGCTGACGTTCAACAACACAACATCACACCTCTCTCAGGTAATCCCATTCAGGCAGCTGAGCTCTAATTTTATGTCGAAACTGCAGAGACGCAGCGCTGGTGGAGTTAACAGACGGAAAACTGAGTGTGTGCGCCTGTGTTTGTCACAGGTGAATGGTAAGTATGCTATCAGCAGAGGTATCTGCCACCAGCATGCTGGAACATGAGTGAGAATGAGAAAACTGAGTTCGCTATGGATCGCTAATTACTGCGGCTATATCCTACAGAACAGCAGTGTGTGTGTGTGTGTGTGTGTGTGTGTGTAAGTGTGTGTGAGTATCTGGGTGCGGCTCATTGAAAGCGAGTAGGCTTGGCTGCTTGTACTTGTATTACCTCTGTACCTGCTGTGGGTGTATGGACTCTGACAAAATAAATAAAAAGAAAAGTAAACAGAGAGCTACTGTTAACCATAAAGTGCTTCACAAAACATAGAAAATTCAGCCACTATTTCACAACTTTCCACTGTCATGGTCGACAACATTCAACACCAACAGGGCTGTTTTACAAGTGCCGGGGCCTGACTCTCAAAACCGACATGATATAAGACAAAAACAATTCTAGTATTTCAAACACCTCATTAAGACAACACAACTGTAAATGAAATGTGGCAGAGGCCTGACTACTATTGGTACAAACATTTACAGTTACAATATCCCAGACTACTTCAGTAGCAGTCAGTGTGGTCGAGACAAAAATCTACCTCATATAACACTTATCGGACCCTGATGACAGGTTAGAGGGTTTCTCTCATTAATTGCATTTCTGGCAGTCTTTTGTGATGTGTTGATTGTGCATGTTCATACTGCAATGATGATTAAAATACAATTTATAGTTCAGCACACGAAGAGCTGGTTAAATCAACTGTCTTGAGTCACGACAGTCCCATAAACTGTGACATGTATAGTTAGTGTATGTGTTCCCGCCATAATTTACTGGACTGGCAAGAATCAGCTGGCTCTGGCTACCAAAACTCGGAATTGAGAGGTGGTCTTGATCAATAAAAATATTTAAATTGAAATATTATTACATGATCAAAATCAATATTTTGCCTTTAATACCTCAGTGGGCCCTACGAGGGGTCTAAGACTGCTGGGTTAAGAAGGATCACCACCTAACCAACAGATGGTCAGTTGAAAGTGCTGTTTGGTTTATGTGGAGAGTCCACGAGACCCTCATTGCCTCTCCCATGGCTCTGTGTGTGTGCTTTTCTGAGTATGTATTTACATTACTCAATCACTGATCACGAACTCAGGTTCAATCCCCCCAGTTTGACCACACACACTCTAACACACACCACCCTGGAACTCAGACCGTCCTGGAGGTCAGGGACCTACTGGAGCTGTCAACAATATGGTCAGAGGGCGGAGAGTGGAAAGAGAGTAAGAGACACAAGAGCCAATAGGCAGGTTTCCATTAGCCCTCAAATTGCGCAAATTTAAATTGCAAACATAAAATATGCCTAATGGAAACATGTCAATTTAAAAAAAAACTCCCATTTATCACAAA